>NC_136272.1:43199495-43464575 GCF_964187855.1 Myxine glutinosa | reverse complement strand
ATTTCTGAACTGGGTTAAGTCTGATTTTTTTGCGAATATTTGTAACTCAAGGTCAATTTAAGTGACCTTGACCTTTATAAAATTCAATGATATTTTTTAACATGATGCACATATTATCTGTCTATAATATTGCAAAGTTTGAGCAATGCAAACCAAACGGTTTATGAGATATTTATGAAACAGTGTGCTACTACCGCTGCTCTCGAATGTGGCGGCCATCTTTAAAGATGGCGTCCAAAATGGCATAAAGCTCTGCCTGTGACACGTCCATCATATTTTTTCCAATACTACAAACAATGGTCTAACTGAAAATAATTGTGGGAATTACTCGCCCAATTGATACTCATATTGTGTCTGGCTCATGGACTAATATAACCTTTCCTAACTCACCCATAACTTGCTAATATCAGTGTTTCATCCTCTCCTCTTTTCTGCTCGTTCATTGTCTTCATATCTGTCCAACTGTCAGTTCTGCTTTGCTCTTCCATTAGCATCACTCCTGTAAATGATATACAGTTGTCACCAAAAATATTGGCAACCTTGCACTTTTTTCAAATAACTCACAATTTGCTCGAAAAATAAGTTGAAATTGACAAAAGTATTTGGTTTCCACAATTCTTTATTTCACTGATAATATTACAGAACCTTTGTTTTTGTTTCAGAACTTAATATTTCCTTTCAAAACAGAAAATAAAAAAAAATGGCATTGATAAAATTATTGACACCCAAGGCTTATATTTGGTAGCACAGACTTTGCACAAAATAACTGCAGTCAAGCGCTTCCTATAGCCATGAATGAGCTTCCTCCACCTCTCTACTGGCAGTTTTGCCCACTCTTATTGTGCAAACTGCTCCAGTTCTCCCAGATTTGCAGGGTACCTTCTTACAACTGATGTTTTCAGATTTCCCCACAGATGTTCAATGGGATTTAGATCTGGACACATTGCTGGCCACTTTTGAACAGTCCAGCGTCTTGTCTTGAACCATTCCTGGGTGCTTTTTGAAGTGTGTTTGGGGTCATTGTCCTGCTGCACGACCCATTACCTTCGACGGAGACCCAGCTTTCTGACACTAGGTTGAACATTGTGCTCCAAAATGCCTTGGTAATCTCCTGATCTCATGATGCCATGCACACATTCAAGGCTCCCAGTGTCAGAGGCAGCACAGCAACCCCAAAACATCACTGAACATCCTCCATCTTTTACTGTAGGAAAGGTGTTCTTTTCTTTGAAGGTTTCATTTTGTTTTCTGTAAACATAGAGATGATGTGCTTTACCAAAAAACTCTAATTTGGTCTCATCTGCCCACAGGACATTCTCCCAGAAAGATTTTGGCTTGTTTAGGTGTGTTTTGGCAAACTCCAGTCGGGCTTTCTTTTGTCTCTCTCTCTCCGCAGTGGGGTCCTCCTGGGTCTCCTACCATAGAACCCCCTTTCATCGAGTTGGTGACGGATGGTGTGAGTTGAAACTGTCGTACCTTGTGTCTGAAGGTCAGCTTGAATCTGTTTGGCAGTTGATTGAGCTGCTTTATCCACCATTCGAAGAATCCTTCGCTGCAATCTTCGATCACACCTTCCTGATAACATTGCGTATGGTGGACACAGGAACATCAAGATTTCTGGAGATGAAGTTGTAGCCTTGAGATTGCCCATGCTTGGCTGCAATCTTGTGTCTGAGCTCCTCAGGCAATTCTCTGGTTTTCTTTCTTTTCACCATGCTCATTGCGGTACACACCGTGACACAAAACAGCAGAACGACTCCTTTTCTCTATTCAAACTGGTTGAATGAGTGATTTTTATATTGCAGGCACCTGCAAATCATTACATATGAGTTTAATTCCAAAGTAAAGGAGAATCACCTGCTTGAAATCTAATTATTTCGGACAACTTCTAAAAGGTGCCAATAATATTGTCTGGGCCATTTTCGGATTTCTGTGTGGAATAAGCTAAGATTTAGTAATTTTCTCAGCTTTTTTTGTTTTGTTCCGCTGCAAACCAAGAAATACATATGTGGATACCTAAAGATATTTAAATTTCAACAATTCTCTGGAAGAAATGGTGCATTATTTGAAAAAAGTGCAAGGGTGCCAATATTTTTAGCCATGACTGTATGTATACATATTTTGAAATGTGTGTGTTTGTTTGTGCATGTTTGTTTGTGCATGTGTACGTTACTCATTCATGGCCGAACCGTAGCACCGAGAGGCCTCAGATTTTGGGGGTATCTACTTCAGAATCCAGCCCAGGTTTTAAGCTACCACGTTGGCCTTGACGTCCGCTTTGAGGATACTAAAGACCGCATAGCGTATATTGGGATGTGGGGTCGGGCAGTGCTTCCAGTGGCCCACAGGGAAAAGGTAGCCAGCATGAGGCCAATAACTCAATCAGTCTTCAACAATGTCCAACACCTTTCCAAACCACCACCGGGAAAAACCCATCCAGCCAGGCAACGCCAGGTATTCCCTTCCCCCCCCCCCCCCCCCCACTTCTCTCCCTCACCCTCTCTTCCCCGTGCAGCGCTGGGTAGCCCCTACGAGTAAAGAAAAGTGAAGGTACATGTTTCCTGCTGACGTCATCATTCCTTAGCTGGTCATCCACTACTCTCCTGGGCAGTCCCATTATCTCAGATGCTACTGTGAATCTGTAACCACACATTCATTTTCATCCAACCAAGAACTCTATATTTACTCCCTACCCCTGCTCGGTTGCCAGTGAGTCCCTTAGTCATGCTGAGGACAGCTTCACACAGCACTGAACCCATAGTAATAAAACTTGCGCAACCATGGTTATTCCAACCAAAGTATTTACTTTGCTCAAAGTGTTACATGTAACAATTAGAACAATTCTAGTGCAATAATTTGGAACAAATCTATTTTAAACCCGATTTAAACCAAATAAGTTGAACACTTAAAATGCGTCATATAGGATCGTTTTGTTCACCATTCCCATATGAGTCCCACGATAGATGCCTCAAATCATGATGATAGACAAATTGTGCAATCACCATGGCCTCATATATCCTAACTCGTGCTCATCTGTCCCTATAAACACATGTTTATATATAAACTAAATGGCGGAATCCACCATGCATGTTTATATATAAATGTTTATATGGACAGACGTAAGCAAACACGACATACTGTACTTTCACAACACCGCCTATCCCATGTCCCCTTCTCAATTCCCTCCCAGTCTCTTTTTATCCTTTTACCATCTCTCACCCTTTGACTCTCATTTCCTCCCTTGGTGGCTTGCTTGCTGTGCCAAGAAGGTTGGTGTCTATCTTACTTTTACTTCATCTAACAATGCGATGCGGAAGGTCGTCATTTTATTTGAAATTATATTTCAATCACTTTTGCAGATAAAGATAAAGTGTTATAGACCTATATACTCATTAAATATGGCGATTCTCACTTCATACTGCTTTTATAAACTGTTTTTATCCTTCCAACTGTCACATATCCATCACACTATTTGCCTTAAAGTCCATGAGTACAAAGTTATTTGATGATATTAAATATCCGATTGTTGTTATTATAATAGGAGCTCTTGTTTATATCTTTCACTTGTACTTGTAGTCGATGATTCAAGAAGGTGTGTGTGTGTGTGTGTGTGTGTGTGTGTGTGTGTGTGTGTGTGTGTGTGTGTGTGTGTTGGATATTCACTCCTAAACCACTGGACAAAATTTGATTGTAGTCGGAGTGTGCACGGGGAGGTTTTAGGTTGTAACAAGAATAACCACACACCTGCGACAAAATCCGGTAACGGGCCGATTGGGAAACGCGCATTTTAAAGCACTCTTAAAAGATAACAGCGCATTTGGAAAGCACACATTTAATGTGCTATTAAATTAACTCAATACCTCTCATCCATGTAACCCACCCCACAGTTATATCAGAACGAGGTGATTTGTCACACGGTCACAAATTGCTTAACCCCCAATATGGGGTCATTCAAAAATTACCTCACGCTATTTTTCAAGTAATTTGTTTGATGGAATGCTTGATTGCGTAACCGTGACGCTTCATTACCATGCGTTCCGACATACCGTGCGTTCTGATGGACTTAATTAAAACTTACTATTATTTGACATGTGATTATACTTTTTGGGGTTACTCATCATGATTAACACTCGACACAAACAATGGAAACATGACGCAACAAACACAGGCAGTGTATAATCAGCAGAGGCTTACAGGCCTAATGTGGTAGGCCCACCAGAAAACCAAGATGGTAGCCATAACATTTCATCTAGATGCTATCGTGGTTGGAGTCAAGTAAGAGATGTGGGTGTGGTCCGGCAACTGTCCAACCAATGGGTGCACATTTCAAAAATCGACCCCCAATAAGAACCCCAACAACAGCAGCAATGCAGAGCTCTTCTAGACCAAAGGTTAATCATCCCCAAGCTTCAGGTTTGGGGGAGGACACCACTAACCTATCTTTATGTGAATACACTGCCTTCAGAAAGTATTCAAATCCCCTGACTTTTTTCACCCCTGACTAGTTGGGTTACAGCTTGAATTTCAAATTGATTAAGCAGAGATAGTTTTGTCACTGATCTGCACATGATACCCCATAATGTCAAATTGCAATTTTTGTTTTAGAAATTTTTACTAAATAATAAAAAATGAAAAGCTGAATAAATATTCAGCCCCTTTGCTATGACACTCCAACTTTAGCTCAGGTGCATCCAATTTCCTTTGATCATCCTTGAGATGTCTCTACAACTTGATAGGGGTCCATCTGTGGCCAATTCATTTTTGGACATTATTTAGAAAGAAACAACTTTCTATACAAGGTCCTGCAGTTGACAGTGCATATCAGAGCAGAAACTCCACCATGAAGTCCAATAAAGTGTCCATAGAACTCCGAGATAGAATTGTAAGGAGGCATAGAAGTGGGGAAAAGTATGAGCGTTGAAAGTTTCTGGGAACAGTGTTCAAAGTTCTGTTGAAAGTTGATGTTGAAAGTTCCCATGAACACAGTGAGCTCCATCATTACGAAATGGAAAGAATATGGTACTAACCAGAGGCTTCCTAGTGCTGGTCTTCCAACCAAACTGAGCAATTGGGCAAGAAAGACCTTGGTCAGGGAGGGAACCAAGAACCCAATGACCACTCTGACAGAACTACAGAGTTTCTTGGCTGAGATGGGAGAACCTTCCAGAAGTACAACACAGTCTCTGCAGCACTTCACAATCTATGCGTTATGGCAGAGTGGCCAGATGGAAGCCACTCCTAAGAAAAAGGCACATGATAGCATGCCTGGAGTTAAAAAAAGGCACGTGAAAGAGTCTGAGAGCATGAGGCAAATTATTCTGTGGTCTGATGAGAGGAAAATTGCACTCTTTGGCCTGAATGCAAAGTACTATGTCTGGCGGAAACCTAGCACAACTCATCATCCATCTAACGCCATCCCTACCGTGAAGCATGGTGGTGGCAGCATCATGCTATGGGAATGCTTTTCAGCAGCAGGGGCTGGGAGACTTGTAAGGATAGAGGGAACAATGAATGGAGCCAAATACAGACAAATATTTGAGGAGCACCAGTTTCGGAGAGCAAAAGACCTTAGACTGCAGTGAAGATTTACGTTCCAACAGGACAATGACCCCAAGCATACAGCCAAAATAACACTGGAATGGCTTCAGTACAAGAACGTGGAAGTCCTTGAGTGGTCCAGGACTTGAATCCCTTTGAGAATCTGTGGAAAGACTTCAAGATTGCTGTTCACTGAAGTTCCCCATCTAATTTGACAGAGCTTGAGCAAATCTACAAGGAAGAATGAAAGAAACTCCCCAAATCCAAATGTGCAAAGCTGATACAGACATACCCACGAAAACTCAAAGCTGTAATCAATGCCAAAAGCACTTCTATGAAGTATTGACTCAGGGGGTTGAATACTTATGTAAATGAGATATTTCTGTATTTCATATTTAATTTTTTCTAACTCTAAAAAAGAAATTCCACTTTGACATTATGGGGTATTATGTGTAGATCCGTGACAAAAAAATTTCGAAGATATATTCATTTGATAACTGCCTGAGGAAAAATTGAACTGATGGAGGATTATATTAGTTGTACCAGAAAGCAATGTCGTTTTTTTAAACTTAAAAACGACATTACTTTTTGGTACACCTGATGTAACTGATGTTATCTGAAGTACAATTTTTTTTTCCAAACAATAAGGATACTGTATTATATTTCTTCTCACTCCTTTCCACCAATCCCAGTCTATTCTTGAACAAGCAATGCCGGAGACACGTGGAAAGATCCCCAGAGATGTGGAGATGCAGAACACCCTCTGTGGGAGTTGGGAAGACATGTCAGCGCAGAGATCTGGAAATGAAGGGGGTACAGACGAGGAGCTGCCCAAACGCCAGCAGTGGAGCAGTCAACTGGACTTCATGCTGTCCTGCATCGGTTATTCCGTGGGTCTTGGAAACGTGTGGCGCTTTCCTTACCTGTGCTATATTAATGGTGGAGGTATGTGGTTGGGTGACACCTAAACTGGAGAACGCATCTATCTCGTTCCTGAATTAAAAAAAAAAATTGTTTGGCATCTGTGCTCATTAATCATTCTTCCCTTTCATCGCCTTGCTTCTGGATTGTCAGCCTCATACAGAGGGGGGTTAATAAAGCTGACTTTTCCCCCTTCTCCCCTTTTTGATGCCTTACACAGTAATCTATAGTCATTGCAGCCAGTATTTTCCTTTTTAAAAATATACAATTGTTAAATTTCGACCATTTCAGATAAAACCTCCCACTTTTCAAAAACTAGTTGGCCCGTTGGTCCGTTGTATCGTTAGTCTTCACCACCTTGTAGCATACGTGCCTGTCGGACTCGGGGTGGGGGGGGGGGGGGGGTGAAGAGGGGGCGGAGGGGGGGGGGGTATTTTGGGTCCTCGGGGACGTTTGGGTCCTCAGGAGCTTTTGGGTCATCTGGGTATTTTGGGTTTTTGGGGGGTTTAGGTCATCTGGGTCTTTTGGGTCCTCAGGGACTTTTGGGTCTTCTGGGCTCTCTGGGACTTTTGGGATATCTGGGTCTTTTGGGTCATCGGGGACTTTTGGGTATTAAGGGTCTTAAAGGGTCTTCAGAGGTCGAATGCGTCTCAGCAGTCGAAAGAGTGAAAAGGTGCATTTCAATAGTACGTATTTAATTTATAGATGTACGTAATTAATAGACACAAAAATTATGCCACACACACAACTCATACATTTATAGCTGATAAATATTAATGAAATCACAATCACAAAATATATCTTCGTTTTGAACTTTCGTTCTTGTCGTTTCCCTGTCCTCCCCATGACCATGACTCCACACTTTCCCCAAAACATTTATGTTTACCTTGTTTTGCGTAAAGTTCATAACTGGTCGTGTTTGATGGAGAAACCTGAGGAGAGAAAAACAAGCAAACACCACAAACGAGCTCACTCCAATTTACTGTACAATGGACAAAACATAGAACGTGCAGGTAACGTCATGCTCCATTCACCTTACCTGCCCAGCCCCAGAAAACCACAAACACACACCTTGATGGAGTTGAAGTCCGAACCTCCACCTGACCCTCTTCCAATGCACAGGCCACAGAGCCAGCGTAGTTTATAACACATTCCCGTCATAATCATCACATTCTTTGCGCTTCAAGATAACAAGACCGAACTTTTGGCATTGAAAATGTATCTCACGTGAATGTCATGGCGAAGCCTCAACACTCTCAATCCACCTCATCTACCGGGAGTGTGATAAGGGAGTAACACTCAATCCAACTCATAAACTGGGAATGGGAAGAGGGTAACACTCTCCGACTTGGTGGTTTATAATGCGCACTAGGTATGAGATTAAAGAAACAAATGACTGCGCAAAAATTCCGAAATTACAAGCACTGGCAAAGGTATATGTTTTCCTGTACCTGAATCAAAGTGGTGTTAATCTAGAACTTGTTCCCCATACCTGTGTAGGTGTTTTCCTGATTCCTTATCTACTGACCTTGTTGTTGGCGGGAATCCCCTGCTATATGATGGAAGTCGCTCTTGGACAATTTATGAAACAAGGAGGCATTGGGGCATGGAAAATCACTCCTTTGTTCATTGGTAGGACTCGGCTTCATTTCCCGATTCACGGTGCTGATCAGTTTTCCTCAGTAAATAGTTAAGAGACAGTTTCAAAAACCGAAATTATCAGAAAGTAATCCATAATGTTTCATGAGAGTGGCAGCAAATCTGATGAGAGTTGGCTTAACAGTGAAATACATATATATACTAGTGGGGTATGCTTACACATTGTAAGCAATAACAAGCCGTGCTTCATATGTAGGTACATAATAAATAGAAGCTTTATGACTATCGGCAAGCATCATCGACCTGCTTGCTGCTAGATATCAATTTAGGTTATTTGTTTATTTATTTATTTTAGACAGATTTATGGTTTTTACATACATTTTCATTGATTTTTATTTCACATTTTACAGTTATGGAATTTACAAATTTCAAATGCTAGATATTGATTGAGGTTTTTTTTTCATCGGATGCTTTTATCATTTTTCATGTAAATTTTCGTTTTCAGAATTTTTTTTCTTTACAGACATTATTGTCATTTTTATTGCACATTTTACAGTTATGGAATTTACAAATTTCAAATGCTAGATATTGCTTGAGGTTTTTTTTTCAACGGATGATTTTATCATTTTTCACGTAAATTTTCGTTTACAGAAGTTTTTTCCTTTACGGACATTATTGTCATTTTTATTGCACATTTTACAGTTATGGAATTTACAAATTTCAAATGCTAGATATTGCTTGAGGTTTTTTTTTCAACCTATGATTTTATCATTTTTCACGTAAATTTTCGTTTACGGAAGTTTTTTTCCTTTACAGACATTATTGTCATTTTTATTGCACATTTTACAGTTATGGAATTTACAAATTTCAAATGCTAGATATTGATTGAGGATTTTTTTTTAACGGCTGCTTTTACCATTTTTCACGTAAATTTTCGTTTGCAGAAGTTTTTTACCCTTTACAGACATTATTGTCATATTTAATTAACATTTTACAGTTATAGATATTTAACATTTCAAATGCTTGATATTGATTGAGGTGTTTTTTTCTTAACGTATGCATTACAGTTTTTTTAAACATAAACTTTCATTTACGGATGTTTAGCCCGTACGGACGGACGGACTGTATGGACGGACAGACAACCCGAAAACATAATGCCTCTGGCGACTTTGTCGGCGGAGGCATAAAAAGCAAAAAAAAAATACTAAATCTTCGCTTATTCCACACAGAAATCCTAAAATGGCCCGGCCAATATAATTGGCACCTTTGAGAAGTTGTTAGAAATAATTTAGATTTCAAGCAGGTGATTCTCCTTCACTTTGGAATTAAACTCACCTATGGTGAGTTGCAGGTTCCTGCAATACAAAAATCACTCATTCAACCAGTTTTAATAGAGAAAAGGAGTCTTTCTGCTGTTTTGTGTCACTGTGTGTTCCGCAATAACCATGGAGAAAAGAAAGAAAACCAGAGAATTGTCTGAGGAGGTCAGACACAAGATTTTAGCCAAGTATGGAAAATCTAAGCATGGACAATCTCAAGGCTGCAAGTCCATCTCCAGTGACCTTTATGTCCCTGTGTCCATCATACGCAATGCTATCAGGAACTTTAAGGCCCATGGTACTGTAGCCAACCTCCCAGGACGTGGCCCCAAGAAAAAAACTTGATCGAAGGTTGCAGCTAAGGATTGTTCGAATGGTGGAGAAAGCACCTCGATCAACTTCCAAACATATTCAAGCTAACCTTCAGACATAAGGCATGACAGTTTCAACTCGCACCAGATGTCACCAACTCAATGAAAGGGGGTTATACGGTAGGAGATCCAGGAGGACCCCACTGCTGAGAGAGAGAGACATAAGAAAGTCACGATATATACACATACAGACACATATAGAGAGACACACACATATATACACATACAGTTACGTGAAAAAGTAAGTACACCCCATGTAAAGTTTTGACCTTTTCAACATATTTCAACATACAGCTATTTGATCTTCATTTCAACAATATTGATAGATAAAGGTGATATAATATAACAAATATCATGAAACATTTACATTTTGTAGTCCATTGTATAATTTAAATAAACATAAATGCAAATTTCGCATGTGGAAAAAGTAAGTACACCCCGACATTTATCACTACTTCAAATACCTAAAATTAGAATCAGGTGCACCAGCTCAGGTGCAAATGATTAGAACATCGTTAGAGAGGATCTTGGAAGAACCTGTCTTATTTAAACCTCAGACATTTAGTTTGGTTTGCTCTTTGTTGTTGAAGTGTGCGGCGTCACCATGCGTAGATCAAAAGAGCTCTCTGAGGCCTTCAGAAAGAAGGTTATAGATGCCTACGAGTCTGGGAAGGGATTTAAAAAGATCTCCAAACAATTTTAAATCAATCTTTCGACTGTCCGGAAGATCATCTACAAGTGGAGAAGATTCCAAACAACTGCCAACTTGTTCAGGCCAGGCCACCCCAGCAAGTTCAGCCCGAGAGCAGACCTCAAGATACTGAAAGAAATCTCTAAGAACCCCAGAATGTCATCACGGGACCTACAGGTAGCTCTTGCCACTGTTGATGTCAAAGTGCATGAGTCTACCATTAGAAAGAGGCTGCACAAATTTGATCTACATGGGAGGTGTGCCAGGAGGAAACCTTTGCTGTCCAGAAAGAACATCAGGGCAAGACTAAAGTTTGCCAATGAACACCTGGGCAAAGACCAGCACTTCTGGAACAATGTGCTCTGGACAGATGAGTCAAAGGTAGAGCTATTTGGCCACAGTACCAGAATAGGCCATGGGCCACATATGGTCCACGAGCATCCCCCCCACCTCTAAACCAAACCAACTTTTTTTGAAGCCCAGAGGCATACTAAACACGATTCCAAATGTTACCAAGAAAAATTTAGGGATGCAATGCCCATTTCGGCTCAACAAAGTAGGGTACCCTCATAATTATGCCGACGCTCTCCGACGTCGACCGAACTTTGACTACTGATTATAATCTTCCACCAGAGGCCTCAAATAGCTCCTATTTCAATATATGATATACCAAATGAAAGATTATGAGCTGTTCTTTTTGAATATGTGGTAAATGAAACTATTGGGACAACTAGTTAAATAAACGGCTCTGCGGAACACAATAATTCAACCCGCGACTGCTTCTTCAATGAAATATTGGTATTTATTTCACAATCAGATTTTTTAACATTTATTTACATGGAAACTTTTCAATGTTGTATTAATCTCTTCATCGTGTATTACATTTGCTTTCAGGCGATACCTTCATATTTTTTCTAACTCTCCTTTGAAATGATGATGAAACTCTCCTTTTACGCATCAGGGGGCATGACCTCTTTGCATGTGAAGCAAAGTTTCACAGGTCATGTCGAAACAGATACACACAGAACCCTGAAAAATGGCGAAGTGATCGACTTGATGAACAAGAGAGACAGCGTGAAGTAGAAAAAGCTCACCAGATGGCAATGGCAGAAGTGACAAAAGTGGTTGGCAAAGAAATTATTGCTGAGAAGAAAATTATGAAGCTATCTGTCTTGCTGAAGGTCTACACCAATAGGCTTCAGGACAGTCCACACCCGAATCCCAACTTCAGGAGCACCAACCTCAAGAAGAAGCTCGAGAAATATGATGCTTACCAAAGGAGCCTCGGATTTTGTCAAATGGGAGATTTCCAATCATACTTGGTATACAATACTCAAATTAATGTCGATTCAGCTGTTCGAAAAGCCTATCAATTAGCTTCAGAAGACACAGTTGCACTTGTCGGCACACAAATGCACCAGTCAATACAAGAGGCATACAATAACTCTACAGAGGTCAAATGGCCACCAACAGCTCAAGACCTTACCAACAACCAGATAGTAATTCCAGCAGAAATTGAACGTTTCTTACTCTATGTGATAACTGGCAAAGCAGTTCATACATCAGCAAGAGTTCATAGACTTGTTCAGTCAATAGGTCAAGACCTCTGTCGAGCGGCAACAAATGGATCATGGAAGCACCCAAAGCACATACTTCTGTGTATGACTCTTCGGCACCTGTTTCGGAGTGAGAAGCTAGTAACACTCTTAAATCGTCTTGGTCATTGTGAGAGTTACAGCTTTTCTTTGGAGCTCGAGACAGCATTGGCTGAGGCTGTGACTGAAACATCCTCAATGCTGTCAAGTCAGATCGTAAGGTCACCCACAGCACCCAGTGTATTTCACTCAGAATTCGACAACTTTGACCAATTGCTTAATGATATGACTGGCAAGTCCTCTGTCCACACTGCTCATGGGATCATGCTCCAAGATATCGAAGGATCTGAGACAGGTGGTTCAAAACCAGAAATCCCAGCACTACCAAAGAACAAGCAACGATCAATGACGCTGAAGAAACAGGATTCTCTTGCAGACTGTTACGTGGCACGTCGCAATAGTCCATTGCTTGTCATCAACCAGCTTACATATCCTGGTGCTGTTCAAGCACGTGAAGAATCAATGAATTTACAGACCCTCTGGGTGTTACTGAGAAATCGATGCAAAGATGAGCAACAGGTTGCAAGCTGGAATGGTTTCCTGTCGCAGACAGGAACAGTTCCTCGAAGTCTAACAACTATCGACTATTACCCAGTCATAGCTGAACCGATAACAGAGTACAAGACTGTACAGGAATGCCTTCGGTATTCTGAGCAGGCAACCAGTGAAGTCGATCAACACTATGTGATTACCACATTCGACTTGGGGGTATGCATGAAGGCATTCCCCCTGATATGGAACAACCCAATACGATACGAGAGACACATCGTGTTGATTGGAACCTTTCATCTCGCCTGCACATATCTGAAAGTGATCGGCAAGAAGATGTTTGGCTCTGGTCTGTCAGATATCCTGCTAGAAGCTGGGTTGATTGGTTCTGGTTCACTGACAGGTGTGATGACTGGAAAACATTATGAAAGAGCAATGCATTGCCACAAGGTCATGTTAGAGTCACTGCAACGACTACTCATGGAACAGTTCAGCAAACAGGACAATGCTGACCTTCTGATGACCAGTCTCCCTGATGACTCAAGGGATAGACTAACACATTTGATTGATTCGCCAAATGCGGAAAACCTGAACGCAGTTCTATCTGACGAGAGCATCACTGAGCACATCAAGCGATATGCCAAATTTTGCAGTGAAGTTCGATCTGGAAAGCTAGGGAAAACAGCTCAGCTGTGGATTAGCTACATGGATCATTTTGGTCTCGTACTATCGCTGATTGAGGCAGTAAAGGTGAACAACTTTCAGCTCTACTCTCAGTGTATCAGCCAGATGAGCGACTTGTTTTTCAGCTTTGGAGCACAAAACTATGCTCGCTACACGACCTTCTTTTCAGTCTTCATAGCCAACATAGAAACATCTCATCCTGGAGCAGAGGAACTCCTTGAGAGGGGTGCCATAAGTGTGGCACGTTCGTTTATCCCTGGCAATAGGTGTGACGTGGACAAGACCATGGAAGAAACGTTTATGCGTCATGCCAAGTCTCATGGTGGTGGAGGTACAGGAATTTCAGGTATAATGACGAATTACAGTGCCTACCAGCGCTGGGTGAGAACCACACATGCAAGGTCGCAGTATGTTAATGCTACTCTCAGCATGGCAAATATGCTGGCCGACTCTGGAGAGGGAATGAAACATCGAGACGTTCGCCCAACAGAGATCCTTCGAAGTGAGAAAAATGTTGTGAAAACTTGCGAGGCTATTGAAAGCTTCTTGAATCCATTTGACGTGGAAACCAAAGATAAACTCCTGATCCTTTCGTCTGGTGCAGCAGCATCGGATGATGTTGTCAAGGACGTACTAGCAGCTGAGAACCTGGGCAGACGTGCTAAAGAAGCATTCATTATCGAGCGACTCCAGACTGACAGCAAGTTCTTTGAGCCCGTAAAACGAATGAACTTGCGGACATTGGGAAGCATGAACAAGGTATCAATCATCAGCTCAGGAAAGCAAAAAGTCATACAATACAAACAACAAGGCAATGTTGCTTTCAAGCTATTCATGAAGTCTCAAAACGAAGGACTACAACTCGATCTCAAGGAGCTGATGACGTATCCCCTGACTCCAGTTTCTTACAGCCTTGGGACTTCAGATGGATTTCTCGCGAAAACAGACAAGAGTAAAGCCTTTCACCACTTGACCAAGGAGTGTGAGAATGCCATCATACCACCAGAGAACGACACCCTCACTGTGCATGATGGCAATGCATGCTTCTACTATCTCAAAGATCTTCCCGGAAGCTTCAGTGAAATCTGCTCTAAAGTTTTTGACACCATGTCAAACACTCACAACGTCATATTCAGCACAGACATGTACCTGCCAACCTCTGTTAAAGCAATGGAACGGAAGAGGAGAGGTGTTGGGAACAAATTGATCATCAAAGGAGGAGCGACCAAGAAGCCTCCAGACTGGAAACAGTTCCTGTCAAATGACGAGAACAAACTTCAATTTATCCAGATGTTGCTCAGGTTGTGGAGAACGGATGAGTATGCCTCAAAGCTTCATGGACGAAACGTGATACTGATATGTGATGGGGTGCCACATAAGCTGACATCTGAAGATGGGACAACAACTTCATCACACTTATTAGATTCGATGACCTCATCACAAGAAGAAACAGACTCGAGGATTATACTCTACTGTGAGTATGCTCAAAGCAAGAACTTCAACTATGTGCGAGTGAAAAGTCCTGACACAGACGTCTTCTTCATTCTATTGCACTATGCACACCGACTGGCTGATATCACAGTCCTCTTTGACACAGGAACAGGGAATAAAAAGAAGCTGATCAATATCTCAGAACTGGCCCATAACTACTCCCACGAATACTGCACGGCTCTCATGGCTCTGCATGCCTTTTGCGGCTGTGATACAACAAGTGCATTCAGAGGGATAGGAAAAGTAAAGCCTATGAAAACACTGCTGAAAATCCCTCGATATGTTCCAGTGTTGGCACAGCTGGGTGATACTTGGGACATTCCTTCACAGCTTCTGGATGACCTTGAAGCCTTCACCTGTGCCATCTATGGTAGACCAAGGGTTTTAAAAGTGGATGACCTGCGACTCCTCAGGATAAATGAGCTATGTGCTCGTGATGAGATACTAACGCCTTCACAAAACATCGACATGGCCACTTTACCTCCCTGTAGAAGAAGCTTGCTTCAGCACATTGCGCGAGTCAACTATCAAGTGGGAATCTGGAAACGAGCACATATCCCTAAACCTGATGTTCCGCTGGCACACAATGGCCACGGATGGACACAAACAGACGAGCATCTCGAACCTCTGTGGTATGACGGAACTATGTTGCCTGCACAACTCTCGGATCTAGCCCGTACCGTTGCTCCTGGTACAGTCAACGACGACGATAACGACGACGACGACGATGATGATGATGATGCACTCATGGCTGAGAACAGTACCCTGGATGGAGATGAAACAGACAGTGACATAGAATGAACACTAAATCATGTTTATCCATGTTTCAAATTTGTCTATAATGTAATTGATTAACCAGATGTGTTCCTGTGTTTTATGTTATATTTGATATGTATAATTCAAAATGAAATGTCTGTGTGTCTGTGACCGCCGATGGCTGTGGGCACCACACCCGGGCAAACGGCTTATTGGTGTGTGTGTGTGTGTGTGTGTGTGTGTGTGTGTGTGTGTGTGTGTGTGTGTGTGTGTGTGTGTGTGTGTGTGTGTGTGTAGGTGTGTGTGTTTAGGGGTGTGTGTGTGTGTGGTTTTTTTAGTATTGTGTGTGTAACAAACATGTTTAGCAGAATATGTGTACATTCTCTTTGTCAAAGCTTTGAGGGTTAAGCGATTTTTGGCACTATGTGATGGCCATATTGGATAGAGTCACAACAATTGATTAAAATAAATAAACATGTTTGCTTAGTATCTTGTATTCTCAACAAAAGAAATTTAAAATCAGTTTAGTATATATGCATATAAAAACGTTATGTAATATAGGTATTGCTGTGCAACTGGATTGTTAATATAGTACATGTTAACGTTCCAAAACGTTGAATCTAAAACATTCAAATGGCTGTTATTTCAGATTGGCTCTTGTTAGAAAAAATATGAAGGTATCGCCTGAAAGCAAATGTAATACACGATGAAGAGATTAATACAACATTGAAAAGTTTCCATGTAAATAAATGTTAAAAAATCTGATTGTGAAATAAATACCAATATTTCATTGAAGAAGCAGTCGCGGGTTGAATTATTGTGTTCCGCAGAGCTGTTTATTTAACTAGTTGTCCCAATAGTTTCATTTACCACATATTCAAAAAGAACAGCTCATAATCTTTCATTTGGTATATCATATATTGAAATAGGAGCTATTTGAGGCCTCTGGTGGAAGATTATAATCAGTAGTCAAAGTTCGGTCGACGTCGGAGAGCGTCGGCATAATTATGAGGGTACCCTACTTTGTTGAGCCGAAATGGGCATTGCATCCCTAAATTTTTCTTGGTAACATTTGGAATCGTGTTTAGTATGCCTCTGGGCTTCAAAAAAAGTTGGTTTGGTTTAGAGGTGGGGGGGGATGCTCGTGGACCATATGTGGCCCATGGCCTAGAAGACATGTTTGGCGAAAACCAAAGACAGCATTTGACCACAAGAACCTGATACCAACTGTAAAGCATGGTGGTGGAAATATTATGGTTTGGGGCAGCTTTGCTGCATCAGGGCCTGGGCAGCTCACCATCATAGAATCCACTATGAATTATTCATTGTACCAGAGGGTGCTTGAGGATAATGTGAGGCCATCTGTCGGCAAGTTGAAGCTCAACCGAAGGTGGACCTTGCAACATGACAATGACCCTAAACATACCAGTAAATCCACCAAGTAATGGCTGAAAAGAAAGAAATGGAGGGTTCCGGAATGGCCAAGTCAAAGCCCGGATCTAAATCCAATCGAGATGTTGTGGGGGGATTTGAAACGAGCTGTGCATGCAAGAAACCCCTCAAACATCGCACAGCTGAAAGAATTCTGCATGGAGGAGTGGGCAAAAATTTCTCCCAGTCGATGTCAAAGACTGGTAGACAGTTATAAGAAACGCCTACTTGAGGTTGTTTCTGCCAAAGGGGGCAATACCACCTATTAGAGCCAAGGGTGTACTTACTTTTTCCACATGCGAAATTTGCATTTATGTTTATTTAAATTATACAATGGACTACAAAATGTAAATGTTTCATGATATTTGTTATATTATATCACCTTTATCTATCAATATTGTTGAAATGAAGATCAAATCGCTGTATGTTGAAACAGGTTGAAAAAGTCAAAACTTTACATGAGGTGTCCTTACTTTTTCACATGACTGTATATATTTTGATATATATATATATATATATATATATATATATATATATATATATATATATATATATATATATATATATATATATATATATACATATAAATATATATATATATATATATACTCGTATATATACTCGTATATATATATATATATACATATATATATATATATATATATATTTATATTTATATATATATATCGACTGTATTGGCATAGAAAAGGCCCTTTTGTGTGGTATGTGCCATGTGACAAACTTTCAAAAAGAAGGAACATTCCATATCTTGTAGAAAATTCCAATCAATATAAAATATGGGACATTCAAAAAAATCTCGTGTGCATGCTGTACTACCCTTGTGTTCTTCGGAGGAACCAAGTAATGCTCTGGAAAAGTTCATATAAAGGGGCGCCAATTTGATTCATACATCTGCATGAAGAAGTAAATGTATTTTATTTGACATATGTAGAGCGACCATTTATAGTTTCAATGTATTCAGCTAGTTTCAATGTGTAACCTTTGAGATATGATGCCCCACATTTTGGGTGGACGGACGGACAGACACCAACGTGAATTTGAGGGTTTTCTAAATAAAACTGAAGAATGCGGAAATGGACTTTACTGACATTTGGAACATATTACCTCGACATACGAACCATTTACTTCTGAAATTTGCAGCCAATTTCATCCAGTAGAAGCCGAGAAAAGCATTTTCAGCCACCATGTTCAAGCTGCATACAGATAAACGATCCCATATAAAGGGAGGGGTGCTTTGCGCCTTCTTTGAAATATATATATATATATATATATATATATATATATATATATATATTTTTTTTTGGACCACTTCATGAAAGGAATACCTGGTGAGAAAGTGAAGATTGGAAAAATGCATGGATTATATTTAATTGGGAGTGTCAAATGGCTGAGGAGTGGGAATACTCATGAAGCTGTTTTAAGCTTCCCTTAAAGTTTGTCTGCCGTATTGTATTTTGAGCTATCACACATGATTTCTCTTCAGGCATTGGCTACTCCAGTATCGTTGTGGTTTTCTACAGTAATGTTTACTACACAATCATCTTGGCCTGGGCTATCTACTACCTGATTCAAAGCTTCACCACAACAGAGCTGCCGTGGGCCTCTTGTGGCCACATTTGGAACTCTGCCTCGTGCCAGAAGCAGGTCAGCTGTCTCAACTCGTCTTTTGGCCACTCCAACTCCACTCTCTTCAACATATCCAACAGAAACTGTGGCAAAACTAACGGCTCCTCGCCCATCTTACAGTACTGGGAGTAAGTCATCCAAAGGATTTTTTTAAAAGTTTCAGTATGTTCGGTTATGTACTGAATGGCTGATCAATACTGCTACAACTGGCTTTTCGACAGGTCCACCGGAGGGTACAGTTTACAAGGAATAAAAAGCATTTCTTTCAAAATGTACAAGGCTGTATAGGATTAGGGTTGATATGCCAAAAAGAATGTAAACAAGGTAGGGATGGTCACAAGAGATAATCATGTGAAACCAACCCGACATCTTTCTTTGAATCAAGGTATTGCATACCATCCCGACCATCCCGACCTTGTTTACATTCTTTTTGGCATATTATCCCCAAACAGCCTTGTACATTTTGAAAGAAATGCTTTTTATTGCTTGTTGCCGTGCTTTTATAATATGTACAGTGTTTACATGCTGGACAGTTTTGATTCCATGACGAAATGATCTGTCGATTATGTGTGAAAAGACTAGTCAATGGTGTTGCTATCATGTAATCGGTAGCAATAATATCATACAAGCATACATTAAATTAGTGCTACCGATTTATATAATAGCATTATACAATGTGCATGCACAGCATTATGTACGGTAGTGTGTATTCGAGCATTACACAGGAAGTCCACCACCATCCTCACATTTAGTACCACATCGAACGACAGCACGTCCCTGAACAGCCGATTAGCTTTGTGCGCCTGAACAGCCGATTAGCTGTGCACGCCTAAACAGCCGATTAGCTGTGCATGCCTAAACAGACAATTAGCTGTGCGTGCCTAAACAGCACAGCTAATCGGCTGTTTGGCGTGCACAGCTAATCGGCTGTTTAGGCGTGCACAGCTAATCGGCTGTGCACGCCGAAACAGCCGATTAGCTATGTGCGCCTGAACAGCCGATTAGCTATATGCACCTAAACAGCCGATTAGCTGTGCATGCCTAAACAGCGAATTAGCTGTGCACGTCTAAACAGCCATGAGCTGTGCACGCCTAAACAGCCGATTAGCTGTGCACGCCGAAACAGTCAATTAGCTGTGCGTGCCTAAACAGCCGATTAGCTGTGCACGCCGAAACAGCTGATTAGCTGTGCAAGCCTAAACAGCCGATTAGCTGTGCACGCCGAAACAGTCAATTAGCTGTGCGTGCCTAAACAGCCGATTAGCTGTGCACGCCGAAACAGCTGATTAGCTGTGCAAGCCTAAACAGCCGATTAGCTGTGCACGCCGAAACAGTCAATTAGCTGTGCGTGCCTAAACAGCCGATTAGCTGTGCACGCCGAAACAGCTGATTAGCTGTGCAAGCCTAAACAGCCGATTAGCTGTGCATGCCTAAACAGTCGATTAGCTGTGCGTGCCTAAACAGCCGATTAGCTGTGCGTGCCTAAACAGCCGATTAGCTGTGCATGCCTAAATAGGCGATTTGCTATGCACACCTAAACAGCCCATTAGCTGTGCATGCCTAAACAGCCAATGAGCTGTGTATGGCTAAACAGTCGATTAGCTGTGCCTGCCTCGACAGCCGATTAGCTGTGCACACCCAAACAGCCGATTAACTGTGCACACCGAAACAGCCGATTGGCTGTGCACGCTTAAACAGCCGATTAGCTGTGTGCGCCTAAACACCCATGAGCTGTGCACGCCTAAACAGCCGATTAGCTGTGCACGCCTAAACAGCCGATTAGCTGTGTGCACCTAAACAGCCATGAGCTGTGCACGCCAAAACAGCTGATTAGCTGTGCACGCAGAAACAGCCAATTAGCTGTGCATGCCTAAACAGCCGATTAGCTGTGCATGCCTAAACAGCCGATTAGCTGTGCACGCCTAAACAGCTGATTAGCTGTGCACACCTAAACAGCCGATTAGCTGTGCATGCCTAAATAGGCAATTAGCTGTGCATGCCTAAACAGCCGATTAGCTGTGCATGCCTAATCAGCCGATTAGCTGTGCACACCTAAATAGACGATTAGCTGTGCATGCCGAAACAGCCGATTAGCTGTGCATGCCTAAATAGACGATTTGCTGTGCACACCTAAACAGCCCATTAGCTGTGCATGCCTAAACAGCCAATGAGCTGTGTATGGCTAAACAGTCGATTAGCTGTGCCTGCCTCGACAGCCGATTAGCTGTGTACACCTAAACAGCCGATTAGCTGTGCACGCCTAAACAGCCTCTCTAAACCCTAAACAACTCTAAACGTTTTCTTCATGAAATGTAAATTTGAAAATATCACAGAAATAATGTCACACTTTGGTCCCATTTTTTTGCCCTGGACACCAGTATGATTTTCAAATCTAAAATATAGTATTTCTCTCTAAAATTTTGTATTGTTCATGAGATATACAAGCATACACACCTTTTACCACAAACCAGTTTACATCAGAAAACATGGAATTTCTTTGATGTTTTGCCCCTTTCATACATGAACTATGCCCAAGTCACGGTGTGACCCAACCTGGTGAAATGACCCAATACCCATTACTGCTCTTGTGTAAATATTGAAGCAAAATAACGATATAATAAGCCAGCTATCTCACTTTCATCACTAAACAATCTCTCTTTGCATTCCCTCAATAGGCCCACAGTTGTCAACTTGCTCTCTTTTCCATTTTGTTCCCTTCCGCTCTGATCTAGCTCTTCCACAAGCCTCGATGATGTATACAAAAAAGAAAAATGTTTTCAGGACAGGAAAACAGGACTTTGTGGCACAGATCTAGAGACTGGTCAATCCCATTGTATATCATCAGAGTTACATTTTGGATGTGCATCTAGTTTGCTAATGCTCCAATCGAATCCAGCTTGAGTATATGTTGATGAAGGAAAATATCTTCTTTATTTTCATTTTGAATGGCAGTTTGTTTCTCATATAAACATTTCTGTTTCAGGAATAATGTTCTACGGGATTCAGGGTCCTTGAACATAACAGGTTCCGTGAACTGGGATCTCTTTCCTTGTTTGATTGCCGCCTGGCTCATGATCTTTCTCTGCATTTGCCGTGATCTCAGGGCTACAGAGAAGGTGATTGTGATGTATTCTGTGGTCTGCCATATGTAGAGTAGTGTTGTGCCTTTATTATACGGTGGTTGGTGGTGATGCACAAATGTTGCTATGTATCCACATGCCTGCTTTTAGCAGATGGTAAGGAGTTTTCTTTGTTTGATGTCAAAACTTGTTGATTTCTGATTAGGGCCAGTTTATTATTCCACAACTATATTGGAACACTGCTACTGCAAGCTGGTGTATGGCTTTGATTTTGTTTCTTGGGGAGAGGTATGTTTTCAGGATCAGCTTCGTTCTATGTAGGTATTCTTTAGCGATTGTTTTGCACATTTGTTTGTGACATATTTGGTGGCCCTCTTATACTCCGAGGTATTTGTATGATGCTTCCTTTTCTAACTGCTGTATTGTTGTTTAAAGGTTAATTTTTATGCTGTCTGTTTTTGTTGGTTTACCTTGTACTAATGTGCCCTTGACGCACTTGTCTAGTCCAATTCCATTTGAATGTCCTCGGAAAACCATTTTACTAGTTTTAGTTGTTCTGTCAATATTTGTAATTTGGCGAGAAGAGCTTTAAATGTGGGACAATGTCTAAAGCTTTCTTATAGTCTATCCAGGAGGTGGACAATTTAGTTCTTCGCATTTTGCAATTTTCAAATATGGCCTTGTGTTACGTGCTCCTCCCCAAACCCCGGTCACGGTGTACCTCCGAGCCCCGAAAGGAGTCACGGCAGAAAGATGTGCTATTATGTGTGCCAATGACCAATGGTGAAACCACACCAATCAGTTGTTACAAAAAACCAAGTATTGTATTGTTACAGATCGCGGTTTAGATGTTACGATGGGCCGAGCGGATGGTCCAACCGCGACCTTAACAGGATCCCCAATTGGCCCGATTCCACCCGACGTTGACCAGATCGCCCGCGGATATTCAATCGGGAAACCTCTAAAGCGACCGAAAGAGAAGGAAAAAGAGAAGAAGACAGAGTACGGAGGAAGAACAGATTTATTATATACACACAAGCAAAAAGAAAGAGCGACCAAAATTATTTACAGCAATGGATGGAAGAAGCAGTCACACAGTGCATCGTTAGCTTATTCTATTAAATTTACTTAACCCCAGGACAACGAGTAGGACAGACGACGTTCACACTTACACAGGGGATATTGCAGGCAGGTAGGGCTTGAGGTGGATTGCTGGAGAGGGAGGCAGGGTCGGAGGCAGCAGCTCTCAATTCCTCGCGTTTTTGGCGGGAAAACCCTCCGTCGCGTATCCGCTGCCGATGCTGTAGACGTCACGCGCTGGCTCGGGCACACCTGCTCCTCTCCTTCTGGTGGAGCCGTCTCCCTCCTTTCAGTGCATCTCTCCAAAGCTGGTTTCCTCGCCGAGTACCTCTCCTCTTTGGCTTGGAGCGTCTCGCATCTCACCGCTCACCGCTCCTCTCGTCTGTCGCCTCTTCGCTCATCTGCTGAAGCAGCCCCTTCCAGTCGCTTTTATCACTCGGGGCCGAATCAAGCCGCCGGCTGCGAGGGCACGCCTACCGGGTCGCTAACCGCGGTGCTGGTTGGCCAAGTGGGGTTGGCTCACTCCTCCCCTCTATGACGAGGTGGAGACACGCCTTTCTTCTCCGAGATTAGCACATGGGCAATGGCGGCTTGCGGGATTGAACACCACTCGCACCCCTTTTGAAAGGAACTTTGGAGAGCGGAGATGTTTGGGGAAATTGAAAGGGCCTACGCTTATTTTGTTTGATACAATCCAAAGTCAATCTAGTGGGAAACACATATTTAGCCTACATAGAATAAGGAAATACACTATTTAAAAAGATATATCGTGGCCTGTGTGTAAGTTTCATGGAATTAACTAGGAGGACGGCTGCGACCATTATTTACATTACGAGGGTGTTACACATAACAAAACCATACTTTTCACATTCGTTACACTTCCTTCAAACTTGTTACACTTCTCAAAAACCGTTACACTTCTCAAATTCGTTACACTTCTCAAAACCGTTACACTGCACCCTCCTTTCTTCAGGCCCGCCCTCAGGCCTACAAAACTTTAACTTAGTGTGACACGTAGGTGTAATTCCCTCTACAATTAACCTGACCCTGAGTGTGACAATCTTAAAACACAAATAAGTATGTCCCCCTATTGCATTGCACCCTGTCTAACAGACTCAAGCCCACAGCTAACCGAATTACGGAATTATTCTCAAACTATACATTTACGGTGGGGAGCATTATTTACAATGACGTTATTTCTTATTTACAACGCAACCCAGGACCTGTGTTTTTTTTTTTTTTTTTTTTTTTTTTAGGGAACAAGAAAAGAGAAATTCCTGTTGGGAGGGAGGAGACAGCACGCATTGCATCGATGCACCAGTACCAATACCACCAAAGCACCCAAAAGCACCAAAAGCACCACAAAGCACCACAACGCACCAAAAGCACCACTCGGTGCACAGTCACCACGGTTTATAATAAACACAACAAAACAACTGGTGGTGGTCTTCTCTTTCTCTGCTGGGCCGATGTTCTTCCCAACGTCTTCTGGCTTCATGCGGCCTACTTGGAAATATAAAAAGCACAAACCGTGTCCATTTTTATTTAGGGCAACAGGGGCCAACTAAGGGTGGTCCACCTGTTTGGCATAGGTGCCACCTTACCGAGGTCCGCAAGCAAGATTCCCTGGCCACTATGGCCGGTCTCCAACAGAGGTGCCCTGCCCCAGAACCTGGGGTCCATCAAGTGGTACTTGGCCGCAGAACAGCGGTCCATAAAGTGGTACATCAACGCAATGCATGCTGGTTCTGGGAATCTCGTGCGCACAATGGCCACCTCACGCACGCTCCCCTCGGCACCCAATGGCGCACAGGTCCTCAAGTGGGAGACAAAAGGGGAAAGACAAATGAGCGAGGGGTAAGGTCACAAGGGTACACATCAATAAGGCAATGCAAGGCGAAATGCGTACGGAGGGCGAAGTGAGAAAGCTCGTCCCTACCGTACGTCACCCCCCTGTCACCTACACTACCCTTGCCCTTACCCCATTTGTACAAAATCTACCCATTTACAAATTCGTCACTACTGTCACGTCTTCCCCATATTTCCCCTATACCAAATTCGTCACCACAATCCCTCTATTCAAAATTTGCCATCTCCAAATTCATCATCAATCCTCATAAGGAGGCAGAGATGGAACATCAAAGCACAATGTCACACCCACGTCATGATGTGTCTCACAATCCAAACATTTGCATCGTAAAAAATAATCAAAACATGGCATGGTGTGGAGTACCTGTCACCTCACAGGTGAGTGGATGCAGATGGTGCGAGGAGATCCTTCATCCTAACTATCCTCTAAATGATTTTAACACACTTTACACTACCCGGGGTCTTTCCCTGCCAATCCATTGGCCACTTACACTATTGGTTCTAACAACCAATTCCCATTGACCAAACTGTGGTGCTTCTCAATTTGGGGTCTCACTCCCCCGATTCATCTCCCGGTGCCCTCGCACAATTTCTGGGCTGCGACGTGTAGCTCTCCCAGCAGGTCTACCCACCTGCACACCTCCACCACTGCAGTTGCCACCCGAGCTTACCTAGCTCCTCACCCTAACCTAACTAACTGGGGACAGCCCCTCCTGGCTCTGTCACCCCACTCGGTGCCCTCTGGCACTGGGCTACCCGGGTCCATCCTCCGGATCCTTGGGCCCCATCCACAACAACTACTACCGGCTCCCAGAGCCCACCTGCGGCCTCACCTGGCCGACATCCTCACAGTGGTGGAGTGCCCAAACCAACTACACACACTAACAGGCTACACGCCCAGCCATTTCCACAACACTAATGCACCCATCCAAAGACCATTCTTTCACCCGCACCACAGATGCCAATATCCAACCACAATTTACCTATACCCTCTACCTAACACTTACACTACCCGCCCCGGGTATCCGTGATGGGGGTCCACTCTTCCCCCATTCACACCTTCGCACCATCCACTCCACTCCACAATTTCCACCACACTCACTCCACGACCATCCATTCCAATACTCCATTTATTCCACACTACCATTCTCCATACCTGCTGTTGCACACCTGTGCCCTCACACCTGGTGCCACCTGCACCCTCCTTTCTTCCTGGACCATTTGGTCATCACAATACACATCACCATCACTCACTCATACACTGCTCCATTCACCTGTTCAGTTGCACACCTGTGCAATCACACCTGTTCAATCCTCAAACACACGGCATCATCTCATCTAACTACTCCCCTCTGAAACTTGCGCTTCCCAGTCGCCCCTTTAAACTATTGCGCTCCCACGTCATTATCATCCACGCTAATCTACCTGCGTCCCCACTACAGGTATCCTTGTCACTAACTAACCTTAACGTCACCTAATGTCATCTTCGCTAGATCCCTACACACGATATCCTAACCCACCCGGGCTAGTTTCCACTGCCATCAACCCCATAAACTATAGCGCATTTGCCCCACCTGTGAGGGATGGTGGATTGCCCATCCCACCACATCGGGGGTCTCTCACTATAAATTTTGTTCGTCCAAATTCCAACCAATTCAAAAATTTGCCATTTACTGCCAATTCTACCCACTATTATAAATTTCGTATCAAATCACGATCACTATCACTATCACCATCATCACAGTCCACTATATCCTAGCCTCGGTGCGTCGTGACATCATTAAACTCGGTTCGTAAAGCCGAGCAATGAATTCGGGTGGTTTGGTCACCTGCAGGTTGAATCCGTCCGGCTTTCGGTTCAAGGGAGGTGGTTTGGTTGGGCCAAGGTTCCACGCACCATCTCGGCGCGGCACCTTGCGGTCCCGGGCCCGATGGCTCAATCTCCCTCGGTCGGAACCCCGTCCCCGCGAGGGGGCACCGTTCCGCCTCCTCCCACTCGCCCTTGAACCGGAACGGTCGCCTCGCCCACCAAGGCCCGGACTCGACCGTGCGGGGCGGGGCCAAGCCCGAATCGGCAACGACGCTTCGAAGAGAAGCGACGCAGCATCGATCCGCGCCGGGCCTCGCACCCAACAAATCACACCGCGCCCCGAGTGCTCGCATCGGCTATCCGTCGCCCTAACCACTAACCCGGTTACCGTCGATGCTTCACTTGCATGCTCACACGCATACGCTACCCCTTTCACCCTCACAAAACCTGGCGTTCCAACGCCGTCCGTACAATCCACCAACGCTCTCCCTGTTACACACCACACCTCTCGCGCACACTCTTGCACACACTTTGGTCCACACCTCTCCTCCGTTACGTCCTCCGTAACACTCACCATGGGCGTGCACTCTTGCATCCACCCACTAACGCGCTCACATGGGCTCTCCCACACCCGCGCTACCACCAATTCAGGTGTGCTTTCTCGCACACGTTCCACCACCACCTTACTCTCCGTGTCACACTCCGTACACCCCGACGTGCATTCTCGCTCGCACTCGGTTTCACACTCGCGCTCCGATGTGCCCTCTCGCACCTGCGCCATCACCAACTCACTATTCGTGTCACACTCCGTACACCCCGACGTGCATTCTCGCTCGCACTCGGTATCACTCCCACACTTTATAACACACCCACTCGCCGACGCACACTTTTTTTCCACACGCGTGCCATTTCCACTCACACGGGACCCTTCACCAACGCCCGGATGCCTCCTCGATCCCAAGCGCGCGAAAATTCTTTTGTCGCCAAACATCCTCTTACAAAATCTCCCCGCACAAAACACAGCACGTCTCACCTTCAGGGTTCTTCTTCCTCCCTGCACCAAAACCTGCAAATCTTTATATGGATTAGCAAGTACGGCATCAGGATGTGCATTTAGACTTTGAGCAATTTCCATTCCTTCCTCCGATTGTTGCTCTTTTAACTTCAAGTCCCCGGTCTCTCCAATTTCAACTATACCCATAATTTCTTTGTTCACCTCGACGACCGTTGGCTTTAATAAAATTCCCTCTACCTCATCGGTCGCCGGCTTTTCCAAACCCCGGGTCGCGATTTCTACCCTGGTCATTGTACCCGTGCTTTCCTCCACTTCGCTCAACCAGCGCTTTTCGACCCGCGTTACCTCCTCGTGCACCCCTGGGACCCTTTCGCCCACCATGCGATCCATGGTCTCCCCACATTTTTGCATGCGGTCACCCATTCTGTTCGTTATTGCTTCCATTTTGTTTAACAATCGCTCACTGTTAGCCCTCCTTTCGTCCCTCATTACCCCCATTTGGTTTCCCATTACCCCCATTTGCCCCATAAGGGCCCCCATCATTCTGCTTTCCATTTGTTCCATACTGTCGTTTTTTTTCTGCATTTCCACCATGAATTGGGCCATGAAGGCTTGTATTTGGGCCGCGCTCATTGGTTCCGCGACCGTGGCCCCCTCAACCACGTGCGCGAGAGCGCCATTTTGTGCGTCTGAAACCTCCGCAACCACATTGCCATTTTTCTCCTCCTCCCTTTCCTCCACATACATTTCCCCGAGGTCCTGGGTCGATTCCACCCTGTCTATCTCTCCCACCGACATCCGATCGCCTTGATTGTCCATGGCGCGATCTCAAAATTCGGGTTTTTCTTTAAACAAAACAAATTTCGGCAGCTCGTAATTTTGACCAAAAATTTTTTTCTAGACGTTTTAAAAATTTGGTTCGGGCCTCGAATCCCACTCCCAGACACCAATTGTTACTGCCAATAGTACAATTGGTGTCCAAAATTTGGGCTAAATAAATTTAGTCCCAGGTTCGAATCCCAACTCCTGACTACCAATTGTTACAGATCGCGGTTTAGATGTTACGATGGGCCGAGCGGATGGTCCAACCGCGACCTTAACAGGATCCCCAATTGGCCCGATTCCACCCGACGTTGACCAGATCGCACCGCGGATATTCAATCGGGAAACCTCTAAAGCGACCGAAAGAGAAGGAAAAAGAGAAGAAGACAGAGTACGGAGGAAGAACAGATTTATTATACACACACAAGCAAAAAGAAAGAGCGACCAAAATTATTTACAGCAATGGATGGAAGAAGCAGTCACACAGTGCATCGTTAGCTTATTCTATTCAATTTACTTAACCCCAGGACAACGAGTAGGACAGACGACGTTCACACTTACACGGGGGATATTGCAGGCAGGTAGGGCTTGAGGTGGATTGCTGGAGAGGGAGGCAGGGTCGGAGGCAGCAGCTCTCAATTCCTCGCGTTTTTGGCGGGAAAACCCTCCGTCGCGTATCCGCTGCCGATGCTGTAGACGTCACGCTCTGGCTCGGGCACACCTGCTCCTCTCCTTCTGGTGGAGCCGTCTCCCTCCTTTCAGTGCGTCTCTCCAAAGCTGGTTTCCTCGCCGAGTACCTCTCCTCTTTGGCTTGGAGCGTCTCGCATCTCACTGCTCACCGCTCCTCTCGTCTGTCGCCTCTTCGCTCATCTGCTGAAGCAGTCCCTTCCAGTCGCTTTTATCACTCGGGGCCGAATCAAGCCGCCGGCTGCGAGGGCACGCCTACCGGGTCGCTAACCGCGGTGCTGGTTGGCCAAGTGGGGTTGGCTCACTCCTCCCCTCTATGACGAGGTGGAGACACGCCTTTCTTCTCCGAGATTAGCACATGGGCAATGGCGGCTTGCGGGATTGAACACCACCGGAGATGTTTGGGGAAATTGAAAGGGCCTACGCTTATTTTGTTTGATACAATGCAAAGTCAATCTAGTGGGAAACACATATTTAGCCTACATAGAATAAGGAAATACACTATTTAAAAAGATATATCGTGGCCTGTGTGTAAGTTTCATGGAATTAACTAGGAGGACGGCTGCGACCATTATTTACATTACGAGGGTGTTACACACAACAAAACCATACTTTTCACATTCGTTACACTTCCTTCAAACTTGTTACACTTCTCAAAAACCGTTACACTTCTCAAATTCGTTACACTTCTCAAAACCGTTACAGTATTAAGATCACACAATAATAACAAATTGCACAAATACAATAAACCTCGATTGCACAACAAACACCATATAATCCTATGATGGTACCACCAGTTTCTTAACTCAATAACTCACGGTACTCCACGTGAGCGAAATGTAACACCCCCAAAGTCACTGTCACGACACCAGGCCAAAGTCGATCCACGCTCCGGTAATCACAAGAAAAAGGTCGTATTGAGACCTGAACCCAGGACGGCCAACAGTCGACGCTGCCAAAGAGCCGCTTGGTGAGGTGTCGGGCCAACGTCGGTCAGGCAAAGGTTCACCCAAAAGGCGAGTGGGAATTCACACCTTCGGTTCCCCAGACAAGGATGCTCACATGAACGAGCAGCGGCTCCCAAGCGGAGAACCACGAATTCCCAAGCGAAATCTACGACACACACAAGAAAACCAGACTAACGGCTGGCGCGAGGTGCAATGGCTGGTGCGAGGCGAAATGGTGGACGGGTCCGTAATGGAGGCGTACCAGCTCTCCCACGATGATTCACTTTCAGAACCAACCGCAAAACCCGTCACGCAGGCTTATCTGCCACAGTGATAACGACACTGTCAGAGGCACCCCTTTCCCGGGGAAACCAATATTTGCTCGTGACCAACGCCCACCAGCGTCTGCTCGACACCTCGAATCCGATCGGCCTTTCTTTTCCGATCTCACCTGATCCGCTTCTTCTTCTTCCTCCTCTGGTTTCTCCCGATCCATTTCGTTTTTCTTTTAAAACACGAATTTTTCCTTTGAAGACAGTTATCTCCATTTCACACCGAAACTGTAACAATAATAGCACATGAAACTAAAAATGCTTCAAGTGGTTGACAACCACAAAGACGGAAGTGACGAATCCATAACACCTTGTTCAGTAGTAGGTGGTCAATTGTTCCATAACATCCTTTCTTTCATCCCTTTTGTTGTGCCTCTAAACCTCCTTGCTGTGATAGATGATAGTACATCATTTTTGTGATGATTCCTGTAAGCAGTTTGTATGTGGTTGGTAGATATGTTATCGGCCGGTATTTGGGGGGAAGTTGGGTTTCCTCTGATTTTGGGATGAGAAAGGTGTTCCCTCTATGAGCCACTCATCCACTACCTTTTCTTCTTGGATCAGTTCGTTAAATATCTTGGCGTAGTGATTGTAAAGAGCATCAAGTTGTTTTATCCAGAAATTTGGAATTCCATCTGGGCCTGGGCTGTTGAAGTTTGGAATTTTTTGAAGTTGTTTTCTAATTTTCTCTTCATCAATAAATCAATGGGGGTCATTTCCCTCAAGGTATTGCTTCTTCTTTTCCAAGTTTGGGATCCATTCTTCTTCCTTGTTGTGTTCTTTTCGATCTTCAAAAAATCCTAAGATTCCAAAATCTTTCCAGTTTTTCTTTTCCAGGGGGAGTTGACACATTCTACTTTTGTTTCCATAATTCACGGTACTATCTCCATGGATTACTTTCAAACGTGGTTTTGTTTTCTCCTGCTTATTTCCTTCTTCATAGTTTTTTTTTTTATCTTCCTCGCTATCATTTCTATTTTGAGTTTGTTTTCAGCACTCAAGCACCCATGGTCTTTGTCTTCGGTTTTGTGTTTGTTTTATATTTTTGGGATTCTCTTTTTTAGTTTTTGATGTCTGTTTCCTTTCTTGAACCATGTATTTGTCCTTCCTTCCTCAGTGTGTGTGTTTGTGTGTGTGTGTGTGTGTGTGTGTGTGTGTGTGTGTGTGTGTGTGTGTGTGTGTGTGTGTGTCTTTGTTTGTTATCTCCATTTGCTCAAATTCCTCTGTTATTATCTCTACCACTGAAGGTGGACGGATGTTATGTTTTCTACCCTGTTTGTTTGTTTTTCTGTTTGTGAGTAGGCTATCTCAAAGAGTTATGGACAGATGCAGATGAAACCTGGTGGATAGATTGAGTGTCTGCCAAGGACAAATTCATTACATTTTCGTGAAGATCCATACCTGGATAAATGTATTCAGTGATTCTTCACCATTGAGAGATGAGGCCAAAAATGTTATTGAACATGATATTTCAAAAATAGTTGTGGAAGGGTTATGGTAAAACTAGGTGGATGCGTTGGGTAAATGACAAGGATAAGCCGAATACAGTTTGTTTAAGGTCCAGATCCAGCCAGTTTTTGAAATGTGCACCCATTGGTCGGGCTCCACCCATAGTTGTCCCTTGAACCCACCCACCATGGCTATGGCACTCAGAAACAGAAAAGGAACAAACCAACCGGCAACTATCAAACAAATAGAGGGGAGCGAGAGGGTGGGGGAAGGGGGGGGGGGGGGGAGAAATCACAACAATCTGGAAAAAAGAAGTGCTTGGGAATGAGGTAATTTGGGGTGGAAGAGATCATGAGTAAGGATGAAGGATGATCAGGAGTACAAGGTTCTCGCCAGTGAAGAGGTTAATCATAGATCACCATGTTGAGGTTGCTGGAATACCTACAGAACTTGGAATTTCTCAAGGCAAAACTACGTTCGACAAAACTACGTTCGACGTAATCAAGATTATGTTTGTCGGCGAGGTCACGTCTTTTCGAAGTTGTCCATGCGCTCACGCTTTCGAAGTTAAGTAATTTTTCACAATTCTGTTTTTGTCAAAACTGTATTTATCTTTCGGTGTGTACCTATAGTGTGTCCTTAGTAAGATTCTCGGTGTTAATTTTTCATACCTGTACACAAAATCGTCGGTTAATTCGTGTCGTGTCTTTTGAGGCCTATTAGGCTACCATGTCCTACCTTGAGGCTTTGTTTTTCTCTCAGCGGTCCGTCGATTGTGCTGCAATTACTTTCGTTCTCTGTTTTTGGCCCAATCTTTCACCCCATACTTCCTTGTTTAAAATGTCAACTCAAAAAAAAAAAAATTCCTTCTGTGTTCTTATTCGTTGTTCTTATTCGTTTATCCGTTCTTATTTGTTCGTTCGTTCTTCGATCACGTGTTTCACCCCCATTTCCATTTTCCATTTCCCCAGATAGTTTTCACTGCTCAATTGAAAAATGTTTAAACTTTCACCTGAAGTACTGTATTCTGTCGTATATTATAACACCTTTTTCTTCTTCTTATATAAAAGGATGCTTTCGACTTGCTCACCAAATCTATTCATTCCAAAAAAAAAATCCATCTCTTACAGTTCCTCTTTTCTACATTCCCAAAACTCTCCTGCACTCCACCCGTCCTCCAGTGTCCTCAAACGTATTTTTGACTCGAAGGTCACAATAAACTCATTTTGCAATAAATGTTCGTTTTCCATTAATCGTACACTTTCTAAAATCCAATCTCACCCCTACCCTCCAAATCTTCCCCATCACCCCTCCCCTCCAAAACTTCCCCATCACCCCTCCCCTCCAAAACTTCCCCATCACCCCTCCCCTCCAAATCGACCCCCTTGCCCCTCCCCTCAAATCTTCCCCATCACCCATCTCTTTCAAATCCTCCCCCTTGCCCCTCCCCTCCAAATCTTCCCCATCACCCATCCCTTTCAAATCTTCCCCCTTGCCCCTCCCCTCCAAATCCTTCCCATCACCCATCCCTTTCAAATCTCCCCCCTTGCCCCTTCCCTCCTAAAATCCCCCCACACCCTTCCCCTCCGAGACTCTCCCTCGACCCTCCCCTCCTAGACTTCCCTCTCACCGCTCCTCCTCAAAGCGTCCTCAAGCGCTTCTTCCCCCTTCCATCTCTCACCTCCATCTCCCCCAACCTTCTGCCTCGCTCTTCCCCCTCCTCAAATAACACCTCACTGTGCCTCACCCAATCACCATCAAACCTTTTGTCCGCCCCATTCTTCCCTTTCTCCAAGCTATTCTGAAATCTCTGACACACCTTCAACAGCTCTCCCTATCTCTTCCTCCTCTTCCACATCTTACCCTACTTACCCTACCCCTCCCCCCTCCCTGTTCTGTATCCGATGCTCCCCCTTCCTCTTCATTAACGGTATGGACCTCAAACATCCGGGGCCTTCGCTCAAACTTGACTGATCTCTCCATACAGGTTGCTTCTGACAAACCAGACGTGATCTGCTTAACAGAAACTTTCCTCCTACATGATGTCTCTGATTCCTTGGTATCTCTCCCAGGTTACTCCCTCCTCCGGTATGATAGACCTGAGCCTCGTCCTGGAGGTGGGGTTGCTATCTTTATTTAAAAAACTCGCTTCCTCACTCGCCCTGCACTGCCCTCTCTCCACCTCACCCCCAGGAATACCTCTGGCTATGGCTTCCCCTTCGCTCCCACCTTTTGTTCGTATGTGTGTTGTACTGTCCACCAAACAGTGATCACTCCATCTACATCTCGCTGTCTGATAATATGGACCAACTTCTATCTACCCATCCCAACTCTCTCTTCCTCATATGTGGTGATTTCAATTGTCACCATGCCAGTTGGCTCGGTGTGGGTACCTCTCTCACCAGCCATGGCTCCTCAGCACAGGATTTCTGCGACTCACTGGGACTGACACAATCTGTCAATTTCCCAACCCGGATCTCAGTCAACGGAGCATCTTCTCTTCTGGACTTGGTTATGACTAACTTCCCTGAAAATGTCTGCTGCTCTTCTTCTGCTCCAATCGGCTCATCTGATCATGTGCTTCTTAAAGTGGACATCTCTCTGACCATTCTCAGAGAGCCTCCTCAGCGTCGACGAGTCTGGCATTTCACTCAGGCCAACTGGCACGGCCTTCAAGCAACCATCAATCATCTGGACTGGTCTCCCATCTCTACCACCTCTGACATCAACTCATCCTGGGAATTCTTCCAAAGTAAATTGCTCTCTCTCTCATGCACAGATTTATCCCATCTCGTCTTCAGTTGTCATACCCTTTCTCTCATCCATGGTACACGGAATCTTGTGGTGAGGCTGTTGACCAGAAACAACTTGCCTTCGTCTCCTGGAAAGCAAATCCAATGGAAGGAAATCTCATTTCCTTTCACAAAGCCCGAAACAAATGTGTGTCCACCCTCAGGAGAGCCAGGAAACAATATCTTTCCCTTCTCAAGACCGAACTCCCTTATCTGTCTCCCTCTTCCAAATCCTGGTGGCGTCTGGTCAAATCTGTTTCTGGTGTTTGTTTCCCCTCCATCCCCTCCCTCAGCTCAAACGGCTACACAGCTGACTCCGCACGTGAAAAAGCTGAATGCCTCAACTCTGTGTTTACCTCTAAATCTTGTGTCCCAAACACATCCCTCTCTGTACCCACCGTACCCAGTCGTACCCAGCTGCTCCTGGACTCTGTGTCCTTTCCTCCTGACAAGGTGGAAAAGTTTCTGTCAACCCTCGACTCTGATTCTGCAACTGGACCTGACGGCATCAGCCCACGGGTCCTAAAATCCTGTTCTTCCGCTCTTTCACTCCCTCTCTCTGTTCTCTTCACCCTCTCTTTTGCTCAAGGTCATCTGCCATCTGCTTGGAAATCAGCCAACATCACCGCCTTGCACAAAAAATGTGCAAAAATATATCCTAGCAACTACAGACCAATCAGCCTTCTCCCAATTATCAGCAAAGTCATGGAATCCATCATTGCTTCAGATATGAAATCTTTCCTCTTCTCCAATGGCTTGATCTCTGATCATCAATTTGGTTTCAGACCAGGTCACTCTACTCTGGACATGCTGCTTCTGCTTTCTCAACATTGGATGGAGGTCCTCAATGCCAAGCAGGAAATTATAGCTATCTCCCTTGACATATCATGTGCCTTCGATACGGTCTGGCACCCCGCTCTGCTCACCAAACTCTCCTCCTTTGGTATCCATGGAAATCTCCACGCATGGCTGGCGGACTTCCTCTCTAGTCGTAGTCAACGTGTGGGCCTGAATGGGTTTCTCTCATCTCCTCTTCCTGTTCAGGCTGGAGTTTCCCAAGGCAGTGTTTTGGGCCCTGTGCTTTTTCTGGTCTTCATCAATGATCTCTCTGACTCTCTTGAAAATCCTCTCTATCTCTTTGCTGATGACTCTACTCTCTGTCGCTCCATTCCTCATCCCTCAGATCAGCAGTCTGCAGCCTCCTCACTCTCTGCAGACCTGGACAAAATCACAGACTGGGCAAACAAGTGGAACATGTCTTTCAATCCTGACAAATCTCACACTCTTACGATGTCTCTCCGAAAAGACCGACTGGACAACCCTCCCATCCACTTTCTGAATAATCCTCTCCAAGAAGTTCTGTCACTCAAGCTTTTGGGTCTCACTATCTGCGATGATCTTTCCTGGGAAAACCACATTTCAAATCTGGCCTCCAAAGCCAGGCGCCGACTGGGCATCCTCCGTCGTGCGAAGTCCTTCGTTGGCACACCTGAGCTCCTCACCACATACAAGGCTTTCATCCGCAGCTCAATGGAATACTGCTCTCCCCTCTGGGCTGGTGCTCCTGCCTCACACCTAGCTCGTCTTCACGCTGTTGAAACTAAAGCGTTCAGAATCATTGGAATCTCCCGCGATGAAGCTAACTCCGAGGGTCTTTCACTCACTCACCGCAGGTTGGTGGTCCTTCCGGCTTCTACCGACTCCTCTCCGGCCTTGCCCCCCCAGCTCTCTCTGGGCTCTGTCCCCCAAATATTCCTACATGTCGCACAAGATCTGCCTGCAACCCTCTTCTGGTTAAACTGCCAACATCAAGACTCTCTGCTCACCTTCACTCCTTCATTCCTCTTTTCTCCCGCCTCTGGGACAAACTCCCTCACTCTCTTCAATCCCACTCCTCCCTCCAGGTCTTTAAAGCAGCTGTTCACCACCATCTCTTATCTTCCCCCATGCAAAACCTTGATCTTTTCTACCCCCGCTAATTTCACCCAAAATCCACTTTTTTGAAATACCAACTTCTTTCCTGGAAGCCCTTGGTGTCCTTGTGTTTTATACTTCTCCCACACCCCCTTCCCACACCTCCTCCCCCCAATCCCTCCCCCTCCCACACATCCCCAGATGTCCCTTCTCTCAAATGTTGTGTTTGTGTGCTTCCTCTTCTTTCCCCATCTTGTCTACCGCTCCCTCTTTTGATATATTTTGTTTGTCTGTTTGATTTGTTTGTGTGATAAATGTTAGCTCTTTCACGAGCCTCGATTCTGTATACAAAAAAAAAAAAAAAAAAAAAGGCAGCGCTTTCACCCTCATCTACAAACAATCTGACACACCCAAGGTCCGATGACAAGATGGGTCTCTGAAATCTCAGCGCTCACAATCACCAACAGCGAGTATGTTGTGGACTTTTCAAACTGTTTAATTCAGACATGGCCAACTTTATTGCCCATCCTGCAAGGGGCAGCAAAACATCGCTTAAGCCCTGGGAACCTGAAACTAAAATGGAATTCATGCAATGGAAGAGATCATCACCGCCCACAAAATTATGCACTCAACCCTCAGCCAGATCATGACCTCAAAGGGATTCCTGCCAAATTACTATACGCCTCACAAAGTTACAATCACAAGGGAATGCAAAAGTTGCCGCAAACCATCAAGGACAAACACAAAGGAATGTTGACCAAATGTGTGCCACTCCATCATGGCATCGCCCCTGTGCACAGGGCCTGTCTAGCACAGACCACCATTCGTGATTGTGACTTCAAGCACCCTTCCCCTCATACTTCCTCCAGCCAAGACCTGGCTTCCAGTATTATTTGTTTTGCCATTTTGTCGGCACACTGCCGTGGACCACCTGCAGAAATAGAGACAGGGCTGAAGGAGCAGTCTGAAAACAAAAAGATGTTTTGAAGGTCAAATGGAACAAGCGAATCAAAATTGGGGGATATTTTCTGGAGAAAAGAAAATCAAAGTAAATAAAGATAGAATGTAGAACTATTTGTCCTTGAACACCTCTGGTTTATTATCCACAAACTGCTGCTAAACCTTGGACTTATCCAAGGTTTAGCAACATTCTTTACACAATAAATGAAACTTGCATTACATCAGCAGGTTTCATGCCTGTGACTTGAACATCGTGTCTTTAACCAATGAGGTTTTATGCAAAATTAACTTTTCAAACTTCCTGATAATGCGGTCTCGACCAAATCTCGTCCTGCTTGAGCGGTGGAAACCCCATTTTCTCCTTTTCATCTCTCCATGGTGCATTCTAACCACCTTCCCTTGACAGTGCTACCCAAGAAGGCCCATCAATTGGATTCCAGACAACGTCTACAACTTACTTCAACTTAGATCATTCCAGAACATTAACATTTATATGTGGTTTAAAAAAAACAGCCCAGAATTTGAGCAGCCTCTATTCTGCAAGTATACTCATCGATGCAGTACCGCCCTTGCGGAGGTAAAAGCGTCTTCGGAGGATTTTTATAGGGGGAGCGTGTGCTGCACTTTGCCATTTTTGTTTTCACTAGCTCCTTCCTTATTTCCACAGGTGATGTACTTTACGGCCATATTTCCATACGTGATGCTCCTCGCTCTCTTTCTACGAAGCGTGATGTTACCGGGAGCTGTTGACGGAATTCTCTACTACATCAAAGCAGATTGGTCAAAACTGGCAAATCCCAAGGCAAGGCAACGACACCATTTCCATTTTGTTAAAATATATATGTGATGTCGATTTTTGGAAAGGCTTAGGATTGGCAAGGCATACTCATTGAAGATGGAATACTAACATGGCCACAATCTCCACTCACCCCAAACAAACCAGCACGCGTTCCAACAACCACTTCGTGTAGTTGTTTAAGATGCTCACTGGGCAGGGAAACTCTTAGGAAGATTTCTAAAAGGTTAATGGAAGGCAGATGTATGAAAGTAAGAATAACTGAGTGAAAACCAGGTCAGAAACCCAGGGTTCCATGTTTGATCAGGTTGTCAGTACAGCTTGTGTATTTTACAGACGACTGAAGTATTCTTTTTACACAGGTGTGGCGAGATGCCTGCACACAGATCTTCCTCTCTTATGGTCTAGGTTTTGGTTCACTACCTGCTCTTGGCAGCTACAATGCTTTCAATAGCAACTGCTACAGGTAGCTTTTCTTTGAGCTGCAACATTTGCATTCTTGCTCTGATGTGGTCACTTGTTTTATTTAGGCTGTGGGCCGAAACCTGTTATGTCATTCCGTTGCGAATGGTTTTATGTAACTTGATGTTAATGTCAGAAGTAAATGATATGGTTATTAGAAAATGCCAAGGTTCCCACATCGTTCTTTGGACATACATTAGAGAACAACGCCCAAACTTTTATTCTTATGGCGCGTTACGCCCTCAATCGGTGTTGCTACGGAGGAAGTGAAATATCAGGCCACATCTCGCTATCTGTTTCTTTACTTTCTTTGGAGGAAGTGAAGGAACAGACAGGAAATATAAGAGTAGATAAAGCTCTGGGTCGGATAATATGCACCTGAGAGTATTGAGGGAGGTGGTTGAGCAGGTACCAAGATTTTAACGGATATCTCTAATTGCTCACTGGAGTCAGGATAGGTACCGGAGGATTGGAGAATCGCAAATGTAACATCGTTATTTAAGAAAGCATCCAAAGAAGAATTGGGGGACTATATACCTGTTAGTTTAACTTCAGGTGTGGGGAAGGTGTTAAAGACATTAATTAGGGACCAGATGAGGAACCATTTAAATAATTACAAACTAATTAAAGGCAGCATGTGTTTACCAAAGGTATTCAGGTAGTGTCGAACAAATCTTTTAGAGTTCGATCAATCAGTTTCGGATTGGGTGCATGAAGGAATGACAGTGGACATACTGACACCGTGTATCAAGACTCTAGGAAAGAATTTAATAAGGTACCATGTAAGAGGTCGTTAGTTAGTGAGGTAGCCAACTGGACTACAAACTGATTTAGGGACAGGAAGCAAAGAGTGGCTGTGGGTGGGAGGATGTCTAGCTTGGAGGATGTAAGTGATGGGGTCCCTTACGAATCGGGACGAGGTCCATTACCTATATACAGTACATACCGGTACTATACACAGTCACGCGAAAAAGTAAGTACACCCCATGTAAAGTTTTGACTTTTTCAACATATTTCAACATACAGCTATTTGATCTTCATTTCAACAATTTTGATAGATAAAGGTGATATAATATAACAAACGTCATGAAACATTTACATTTTGTAGTCCATTGTATAATTTAAATAAACATAAATGCAAATTTCGCATGTGGAAAAAGTAAGTACACCCCCACATTTATCACTATTTCAAATACCTAAAATTAGAATCAGGTGCACCAGCTCAGGTGCAAATGATTAGAACATCGTTAGAGAGGATCTTGAAGGGACCTGTCTTATTTAAACCTCAGACATTTAGTTTGGTTTGCTCTTTGTTGTTGAAGTATGCGCATCACCATGCCTAGACCAAAAGAGCTCTCTGAGGCCTTCAGAAAGAAGGTTATAGATGCCTATGAGTCTGGGAATGGATTTAAAAAGATCTCCAAACAATTTGAAATCAATCATTCGACTGTCCGGAAGATCATCTACAAGTGGAGAAGATTCCAAACAACTGTCAACTTGTTCAGGCCAGGCCGCCCCAGCAAGTTCAGCCCGAGAGCAGACCACAAGATGCTGAAAGAAGTCTCTAAGAACCCCAGAATGTCATCACGGGACCTACAGGTAGCTCTTGCCACTGTTGATGTCAAAGTGCACGAGTCTACCATTAGAAAGAGGTTGCACAAATTTGATCTACATGGGAGGTGTGCCAGGAGAAAACCTTTGCTGTCCAGAAAGAGCATCAGGGCAAGACTAAAGTTTGCCAATGAAGCACTTCTGGAACAATGTGCTCTGGACAGATGAGTCAAAGGTAGAGCTATTTGGCCACAGTACCAGAAGACACGTTTGGCGAAAACCAAAGACAGCATTTGACCACAAGAACCTGATACCAACTGTAAAGCATGGTGGTGGAAATATTATGGTTTGGGGCAGCTTTGCTGCATCAGGGCCTGGGCAGCTCACCATCATATAATCCACTATGAATTCTTCATTGTACCAGAGGGTGCTTGAGGATAATGTGAGGCCATCTGTCGGAAAGTTGAAGCTCAACCGAAGGTGGACCTTGCAACGTGACAATGACCCTAAACATACCAGTAAATCCACCAAGGAATGGCTGAAAAGAAAGAAATGGAGGGTTCTGGAATGGCCAAGTCAAAGCCCGGATCTAAATCCCATCGAGATGTTGTGGGGGGATTTGAAACGAGCTGTGCATGCAAGAAACCCCTCAAACATCGCACAGCTGAAATAATTCTGCATGGAGGAGTGGGCAAAAATTTCTCCCAGTCGATGTCAGAGACTGGTAGGCAGTTATAAGAAACGCCTACTTGCGGTTGTTTCTGCCAAAGGGGGCAATACCACCTATTAGAGCCTAGGGTGTACTTACTTCTTCCACATGCGAAATTTGCATTTATGTTTATTTAAATTATACAATGGACTACAAAATGTAAATGTTTCATGATATTTGTTAAATTATATCACCTTTATCTATCAATATTGTTGAAATGAAGATCAAATAGCTGTATGTTGAAATATGTTGAAAAAGTCAAAACTTTACATGGGGTGTACTTACATTTTCACGTGACTGTACATCTGTTGGGTCCCATTATGTCAAGCCAATTCCTACATCAAATGCCTCTAACCCCCTAAGAATCCTACAGAAGGGAAAGATAGAATTGTGGGAACCTCAGCACAAGTTTGAGGTGTGTCTGCAGGTTCCCCAGCATTCCAGGCAGGCAAGCCCAGCAGCCAGCAATTATCTGAGTGGCGGATGGTGCAAAGAGGAAAACACAATATTTCTAACTATCCTTTCCGTTATCAATAATTAAACTCCACCGAGGCTCACCGAGTTGTTAGGGTTCTTAAACGGTGGTCTTGTCTCTCCTTAAACTGTGGTTCCAACAACTCAAATTACCCGTTGTCCTGAGCATTGGTGCTCATAATGGTTTGGACCTGGCCCTCAAATTTTCTCTTGTGCCCTCACAAAATTTCACATCTGGGCAGTGTGGCTCTACTGGTAGGTCTCTCTACCTGTGTATCACCCAATGGCACTCCATTCTGAGGCTCCTCAGAGCTTACCGGCTCGCTGATCTAAATTCCGAGGGGGAGCTCTCTCTCTCTCTCGCTTGCCCCCCCCCCTCCATCCCTTCTGAATGCCCTCACTATCAATTGGCATCCAGGTCCTCACCTAGGTACCTGGGCCCATCAAATGTGACTGGCCCCTCTGGGCTCACGACCTACCATGGCCTACTGACCTACTGGCTTCCAGCACCCGGGGTGCTGTCCACAACAATTCTTACCTAACACGAGCTGCTACACATACTCTCACTCCGTGGGACTCATTCAAACCACGCATGCTCACCAGCCACCTCGTGGCCCCTCACACACCATTTTCGCACACAGACCGCTCCGTGACCTTTCACACACCGACTCACACACAAGCTGCCTCACAGCCTTTCTCACTCCATTCACACACGAACCGTCCCACAGTCCTCTTTACACCACTTACACACACAAGCTGCCTCATGGAGATCTCGCAGCCCTTTCCATTGGTGCCAGTGGCACCGCACATGCTGCAAACATCCCACAGCATGCTGTGCCCCCCACACCCTGGTACCCGTGGAAATTTAAAAAACCCAAACAAGCTAAATATTCTCAATTTTCATCATGTCCTATTTTGCATTCTTTTTTAATTGCCACCATTTCTCTTTTTTATGTCCTTTTGGGCTGCCCTTAGGTCCCGTATTGCCTCTATATTTTTTTAGATTTGTCTGTTCAGTTCTTTTTTCCCCTCAGAAGTCCTTTTATTTCTGTTTTTATTTCCTCCATAAATTTGAGCTGACCTGCCTTTATCTCTTTCTGGACACCGTCACATGCTCTCTCAACCTTGCTCACCTCTCCCCATACAGCCGCCATCCCATTGCCCATTGCCTTCATGCTAGCCTGTTCCATTGCCGCCTTCTCCTGTCTGGACTGATAAGCCTTCATTCTGGCGTTTTTGTTCAACCAGAATTATTTGTACCAGCAGCTCGAACATAGCCCCTTCGCCTCACTCACTCAAACATGTGCCATTGCCAGACATTACTTCTCCCTACACGGTCAGCATAGTCACAAGTCCCAGGTTAGAGTCTGCTGGCAGCGGCACTGGCCTGCTGCTTCTCGCTGGTTGCTTAATTGTGGCCGCTGCTTTTTAAAGGGGGATGATAGTGGGGGCCATTAACTGATGTGGACGCAGCTTTTCTATTTGCTGGACCTGTTCACTTTGGTCTGACGTAGCTGTTTCCTTTTAACTAAAGCTTCCACCCTACCACGCTCCTTGTAATTTAGAACTTTTGCACATTCCTGACTCCCGATATTACGGAGTCAGGGGGTTCAAAATATCCGACTCCCAAACACCAATTTGTTATGGTGGTGTGGTGTGAGGTTACTACAAGGGGTCTGTTCGCCTTCACCCGATCTCCGGTCCTGAAACCACCAGTCAGTCGGGGGACATTACTACAGTCACGGATAACTGCGAAATCCGGCGGGTAGCTAGTCAACAACAGACACCGATTGAAACCACCAAACCGAGCAGGGATCTCGCTCCTTTATTAATGTGCTACCTTACCAGTGGTTTGGTAATCCTAATTGGGGACCATACCCTCAATGGCCACCCATCTGTTATGTATGGCCAAGTGAACCCTGGATGGCTATTGGCAAATTACAGAGCCAATCAGTGGGGCAGAACATCCCGTCTAACTATACTTACACTCTAAGCGAGAGCCGAGAGCGAGAGCACTTGGTGGCCGAGAGCGAAAGTGCTTGGTGGCCGAGAGCGAGAGTGCTTGGTGGCCGAGAGCGAGAGTGCTTGGTGGCCGATAGCGCTTGGTGGACGAGAACTCTTGGTGGACGAGAACTCTTGGTGGACGAGAACGCTTCGTGGACAAGGTCGCGACATGGAAAGGTTGCTTGGTCCTCGAGGGCACTTGCCAATCTGTTCTGTTTGAACATCACAGTCCAGTTGAGGGTGACGTTTTCCCCAGGAGAAGCTTTAATGCTCATGTTGAGAGCTTGCTTGATGGACACCATAAGGAATAAAACGATTCAAGGGAGCATGATGTCTTATTTGGTACTTCCCTTGTCCAGGCTCTCAATATCACCAACTTCATTCACTGGTTTCCACATCCACATCCACATCCACTCTATGGATGTTCAGCCGATCTACCCTATTTCAACCACCGAGAGGGGGTGTGGTTACGACTCCTGTCATTTGGTGATCTTCCTGACAATATCACCTCATTGGCTTCTGCCTGGCCATATCGTCTGAGGGTTGGTCCTGCAACCAGGCTACACCTTCCTGGTGAACAGCCGTTGTTGTTGTCTGCAGAAACTGCCTAACATGATGATGACAGCTGGACGAGAGTGATGACGATGATGACAGCATCTTACTATAATTCACCAAATGTCCGTCCGTTAATTCTAAGGTACCGCAAAAACAGCTCAACCGATCGCAACGATATTTTGGGTGGGTATTCCTGGGACCCCTGGGAGTAAAATAGGCTATATTGTTTTTCCAAGTTTTCCAAGTTTTCCAATTTTCCAATTTTTCAGTTTTTCCAAATACGATGGAATAATATTTACCGACATGAACAGTGATGTGGCTTTTGTTGAAATTCCACAAATACTGTTTATTCTACGTACCAGGAGAGAGTAGATTGACTCCTGACGAACTCTTCCTATATAAACGTGCGGCTCCGAAGTAACATGGTAGCTTGTGCAAAGCGACTGAGAAACAGGTGTAGCGGCCGCTTCCGTGTTACAGATTCGGCACGCACTCTTCACACATAAACTTGCGACTGAGAAAGACGTGCAGCAGCCGCTACCGCTTTGCAGAATTCAATCTTTTTTCAAAATGGGCGCCATGTACTGTTTAGATTTTGATGATTTGCGTGTGATATGATTCAACGGATGTTTATATGAATCGTTTAAAATAAAATAAAAGCCTTCAATTTCTGATATTTTGCCTTTTCATTTGGGCTTGCCAATTGAAGCCCCGCCCATAGGGCGGGTGCCGTTGCTCGTCGTCTTTAATGTATTTAATTGTGGAGTTTCCTAGAAAGAAAAGAAAAGTCTATTTGATTCCACGGTGATTTGCACACGATGAGGGATCCTTGTACTGAGTTAACAGGGTAATTTTCGTCCATTGTACTGAGATAATAGGGTAATTAGTGACGGATGTGGTTGTGGAATTAAAAGGGGAGGGAGTTTTAAGGGGGGATGTTGGGAAGTGGGGGTTGGAAGGCTAAAGAACGAGGGGAGGGGTTTTAGATGGAGGAACGAACTGGTGGATTCAGGTGAGGGGAGTTTCCCATGGGAGTTACTGGGTTTGAAAGGCAAAGAGGGCAGAATCGTGAGGAGTTCCTGTTTGGAAGCTAACGGGCAAGGGACCAGTGATGGATGGGTAGCTGGAGTTAGAACGATTGAAAGGTGGTTTTAAAGCGCGGCGTTACGCGCGCTGCTTGTGAGCAAGGAGGAAGCGGACAAGCGGTAACATATAAACGCCTTTATTCAAGACTACACTGTAACACTGTACCGCTCCGGGCTGGGCGCCCGGTGTCTCTCATGAGGCCACGCCTACCCCTCGGACGTGGCCACCGCCCACTTGGTGCGTGGAATGATGTCACCACGCCAGTGGGCTTTTGTGTCCGCCACACGCGCCCCCCCAGAATTCCCGCGCACCTGGAGGGCCAGTTTGCGGGGCAGACGAATGACCCGGCCGAAGCGCCCCCTGGCGATCGGCGGCGTCCGGGGTGCAGGGATGCCAGGTGGGATGCCCCTGGCTGCTCCTGGGATGGGTGCAGGACCGGGGGGCGGCGTGGCGGCGGGGCTGGGCGGTGCCGGGGGTCCGCCCGCAGGAGGGCGGCCCCGACGTGGGGGTCGGGCCACTGGCGGTGGATGGTCCACATCGAGGTGGGCCGGCTTGAGGCGGTCTACCGAAACGCGGTCAGGAGTACCGCCGATGTCCAGGGTGAAGTGCTTCGCCCCGGTCTCCAGCACGCGGAAAGGCCCGTCGTACGGGGGCCGCAGTGGTGTCCGATGGGCATCGTGGCGGACGAAGACGTACTCCGCCGTGCGAAGCTCCGGGGCGACGTGCGTCGGTGGGTGCCCGTGGCATGCCGTTGGCACCGGGGCGAACCTCTGGGCGGTCTCTTGCAGAGCGGAGCGCTGCTGTGCCGCGGACCATGGTGCCGTGGAGTCGAGGAGGAACTCGCCCGGCACCCGCAGCGGTTGCCCGAAGACCAACTCCGCCGCGGATGCGCGCAGGTCCTCCTTGGGCGCCGTCCGGAGGCCCAGCAGGACCCAGGGGAGCCTGTCGACCCAGCCGCCGTCGCGGAGGGTGGCCCGGAGCGCGGCCTTCAATGAGCGGTGAAATCGCTCACACAGGCCGTTAGCCTGGGGGTGGTAGGCCGTGGTTCGGTGCAGCCGGACCCCGAGCCCCTGCGCAACCGCCCCCCAGAGCTCCGAGGTGAACTGGGGGCCGCGGTCGGATGAGATGTCTGAGGGGGCGCCGAACCGGGCGACCCAGGTGGCGATGAAAGCCTGCGCGACATCGGCCGCCGTTGTCGACGCCAAGGGCACGGCCTCCGGCCACCGGGTGGTGCGGTCCACCATGGTGAGGACGTGGGTGAAACCCCGCGAGGGGGGCAGAGGTCCCACCAGGTCCACGTGGACGTGGTCAAACCGGCGTTCCGGCACCGTGAACGGGGCCAACGGGGCCTGGGTGTGCCGGTGCACCTTGGCGCGCTGGCACGCGAGGCATGTCCTGGCCCAGCCGCGGACGGCCTTCCGGAGGCCATGCCAGACGAACTTGTCGGCGATCAGCCTTTGGGAGGCCCTCGCGCCCGGGTGGGACAGGCCGTGGATGGCGTCAAACACCTGGCGCTGCCAGCCCGCGGGCACAATGGGGCGAGGACGCCCGAGGGAGACGTCGCACAAGAGGGCCGCGCCCGCGCCGTCGAACGGCACCTCGGTGACGCGGAGGCCCGTGACGGCGGTCCGCAAGGCCTGGACGTCGGGGTCAGCGGCCTGGTCCGCTGCCATCCGGGCATAGTCGATGCCGAGGTGGACTGCGTGGGCGACGGCCCGGGAAAGGCAATCCGCCACCGGGTTGTCCTTCCCCGCGACGTGCTGGATGTCCGTCGTGTACTCGGACACGGCCGAGAGGTGACGCTGCTGCCGGGCCGACCACGGCTCGGTGACCTTGCCCATCGCGAAGATCAGCGGCTTGTGGTCGACGAAGGCAGTGAACGCCCGGCCCTCGAGCAGATGGCGGAAGTGCCTGACCGCCAAGTGAAGTCCGAGCAACTCGCGGTCGAAGGTACTGTAACGGCGTTCGGGCGGGCGAAGCTGCCGGCTAAAGAACGCCAGCGGTTGCCAAGCTCCACGCACCCATTGCTCGTGCACCGCGCCCACCGCGTAGTCCGAGGCATCGGTGGTGAGGGCGATCGGTGCATCGGGCGCCGGGTGCGCGAGCATGGTGGCGTTAGCCAAGGCGAGCTTCGCGCCCGTGAACGCCGTGTGCATCTGCTCGGTCCAGGTAACGTCGCCTTTGCCCGGCTTACCTCGGAGAGCTTCGTGCAGGGGGCGCAGGAGCTGGGCGATACGGGGCAGGAACCGATGGTAAAAGTTCACCATGCCCAGGAACTCCTGCAGCCCTCTGATCGTGCGGGGGCGCGGAAACCCCTTCACCGCCTCCACCTTGGCCGGCAGGGGGACGGCTCCGTGCCTGGTGACACGGTGCCCCAGAAAATCGATTGTGGCGGCGCCGAACCGGCACTTTGCGGGGTTCACAATCAGGCCATGCTGGCCCAGGCGTTCGAAGAGCGTGCGGAGGTGGCGTAGGTGCTCTTCTCGGGACGCGCTGGCGACGAGGATATCGTCCAGGTAGACGTAGACAAAATCCAAGTCGCGCAGGACGCTGTCCATCAGTCGCTGGAACGCCTGAGCCGCATTCTTCAGACCGAAGGGCATGCGCAGGAACTCGAAGAGTCCGAATGGCGTGATGACCGCCGTCTTCGGGACGTCCTCCGGCCTGACGGGGACCTGATGGTAGCCGCGTATGAGGTCCACCTTCGAGAAGAAGGACCTGCCCGCCAAACGGGCGGAAAAGTCCTGAATGTGGGGGACGGGGTAGCGGTCGGGAGTCGTGGCGTCATTGAGACGGCGATAGTCCCCGCACGGTCGCCATCCCCCGCCGGGCTTCGGCACGATGTGCAGCGGCGACGCCCAAGTGCTCTCTGAGCGCCGAACGATGCCGAGTCGCTCCAGGGTAGCGAACTCCGCTTTTGCCACCGCCAGCTTCGTCGGCTCGAGGCGGCGTGCCCGGGCGTAGACCGGTGGCCCGACGGTGGGGATGTGATGGGCCACCCCGTGCTTGACGGCCCCCGCCGAGAAGGTGGGCCGCGTGAGGGCCGGGAAACCGGCGAGGAGGCGGGTGAATGCGTCCGCTGCCGGAAGCGTACAGACCAACGTGGCCGGAACCGAATCGTTCGGCAAGCCGCTTGGCAAGCCGCTCGTTGAGCTGGGCAACGCACATGCGAGCGAGCTGAACGTCTCGGCCTGGACAAGCCGTCTGCGCTTGACGTCGACCAGGAGCCCATTAGCGCACAGGAAGTCCGCGCCAAGCAGTGCCATGGGCACGTCGGCGGTGACGAACGTCCATCGGAAAACCTGCCCTCCAAACCGCAGAGAGAGGCAGCGTTTTCCGTACGTACGGATGGGCGTCCCGTTCGCGGCAAGCAGCGCGGGGCCCCCACCCGCGGCGTGCTTGTCTGACATGCCGGCGGGAATGACACTCACCTGTGCTCCCGTGTCGCACAGGTAACGGCGCCCGGAGAAGGTGTCCGTTATGAACAGCAGGCTGCTCGAACGGCCGGCGCTCATCGCCACAATTGAGCGCCGGCCCGGGCGTTTCCCGACCCGTTGAAGGAGCACGGCGGATGACACCGCCGAGCTTCGTGGCCGAACTTGGCGTGGAACCAGCACCAGGTGGTGGAGCTGGAGGAGCGCGGCTGGCTCCGCCAGGCCGGTGGAGTCGACGGGTTTCCCCGCGGTGGCGGTTTTCGCCGCGGCGGTGGGCGGGGCGTGGCGGCGTTCACGAGGTGCGTATCAGCATGCTGCTGAACCACAGCGTGCTGTAGAAGTTGATGCTGTGGAACATCAGCGTGCTGTAGAAGATGATGCTGTGGAACATCAGCGTGCTGTAGAAGATGATGCTGTGGAACAGCAGCGTCGAAGGCCGTGACGGCCACGCCAACGCTCGCCCGCGTGTCCGAAGCGGCGAAGTACTTGTCCGCCTCGGCCGCCAATGCTCGGGGTTCCGTTAGCCCGGTCCCGGCCAACGCGAGGCGAACCTGCGCTGGAAGTTGGCGACGGAAAAGCGCCCGGAATAGCGAACCGGGGGCTTCGTCGCCCAACAGTGACAGCATATGGTCCATTCAGACCGACGGGCGCGTCTCACCGAGCTCGGGGAGATCCAGGAGGCGGTCGGCCCGTGCGTCGTCCGTGAGTCTGAACGTGGCTAGGAGTAGCCGCTTGAGTGCCTCGTACTTGTGGCCGTCCGGTGGGTGGCGAAGGACGGACACAACTCGAGCGGCCGTGCCGGGCCCGAGGGAGGCGACGACGTGGCAGTAGCGCGTGTCATCGCCGGTGAGGTGCCGAAGCTGAAATTGGGCTTCGGCCTGGACGAACCAGACTTCGGCCTGAGCCTCCCAAAATTCCGGAAGTTTGACGAAGGCGGCCATGGCGATGGCGTCGCGTGTGGAAGGATCGCTCCGGCAGATCCAACGTCGAGGGTCACCAATAAAGCGCGGCGTTACGCGCGCTGCTTGTGAGCAAGGAGGAAGCGGACAAGCGGTAACATATAAACGCCTTTATTCAAGACTACACTGTAACACTGTACCGCTCCGGGCTGGGCGCCCGGTGTCTCTCATGAGGCCACGCCTACCCCTCGGACGTGGCCACCGCCCACTTGGTGCGTGGAATGATGTCACCACGCCAGTGGGCTTTTGTGTCCGCCACAGTTTGATAGATGGAGGGATTAAAGAGGGTTTGAAAGATGGATTGTTGGACTAAAAATTGGAAAGTCGGGGGACATTACTCAGGGAATGAAACACGCTAAACTCACAACGCAATTTTCCTCCCCTGTCCCTATAAACCACGAGCGGGAAGTCTATTCGACACACAAATTAAAGACACATCTAATTCTGGGAATTACTACGGTTCTCTGAATGCTTGGGGTCCATTTCCATGGCCGCAACAATACGATATGTAGTTTGGTGTGTGCGCTTGTGTGTTTGACTTGTATGCACTCCTAAACCGCTGGGCGAAATGAGTTGAAATTTGGTGGTTGTACTTGGGGTCTACCCGTAAAAGTTTTCGGCATTAAAGTATTTTTTTGTCATTGGGTTCGGGAGGGGAAGGGAAAGATGACAATGCAAATTCTCTATGATGTGTATTGTGTAACGTCGCCCCCGGTGTTGAGAGAGTGTATTACAAGTCGCGGTTCATTCTAAAATATGCCAATTCTTTGTTATAGTATAATGAAAACTATAGTCATTGTAGATGTGTGTGGGGAAGGAGACGAACCGTCGAAATATGTGTCTGTTTGTGGGACGAAATGCGTTGAACCTAGGTGGTTGTACTCGGGGTATGCATAGGAACGATCTACAAAGCTGGAATGGCCACCCTAACATGTCTTTAATTTTACGTGAGTATCACTTGAGTATCACGTGATTTATGTGAGTAAGAGTGGAATTATCATAATAAAACCAAAAATATCATCGATGTAGGTTATATATATATATATATATATATATATATATATATATATATATATATATATATATATATATATATATATATGTATATATATATTGTTATGAATTTTGGGGTAGAGTGATATATAGATCAGGTAGATCTGTGTAGGTATCATGCTCCGACTGTCATGAAGAAGATGAACCATTTTGATGTACATAAGTAGAGGAACTGTTTAGCCCGGATGTCGGTTTAAGCTTGTATATTTGTGGTCATACGAGGATGGCCTTGTGCTAATTATCATAGGGATTATGCTAATTCCCCTGTGTGTGAGACATTGTGATTCATCCATTGTCCCTTATGGCATTACACCAATAGACACTAGGCAGGCCCAATAGCACAACACATACTAATTAAATTTCCCCCACAATAAAACTCACCGGAAGTGCAGGCAGGAAGCGCCATGCATTGTGCCAACATGGCGATAAAACATTGCTCAGGCAGGCTGAGGCCATGCCCACCTCGCGACGGATTGGTCGAGGGGGTTTGATGGGGAGATCACATCAATGAAAGGCCAGAGTAATGAAGGACTTGTGATTGGCATGGGGCAGAGCAAGGAGCGACCCGTTGATTGGTAGAAGGAAGTGATGGACTGATTGGCCACCGACCGATGGCATGAGGAGGAGAGCGCGAAGCGCTCGGCCAATGTTGAAGGATTGACGTGGGAAGAACATTCTAGAGGTTGAGAGGCGATGGACTGATTGGAAGGGAGGACCGATGACATCAAGAGATAGGATGTAAAAACCATGGCTGGCCGGCATTTTCCCCTCTCGTTTTTGGATCTCTTAGTGCCCGGACCTCGTTCACTACTGCCCTCACGATTCCTCTACTCTGACCTCTTGCCCTCAAGCCTTCCTTCACCCTCGACCCTCTCTCCCTTCTGATACGGACGTTGGGACTTGGGTGCATCGCAGTTCCGTGCCGAATTTGCGAGGACATTGCACGGCAGAGCAAGTGGGCTGCACGCTCGTTTGCTTCGTGTGGGAGGCCTTCACCGGGGCAGAGCGAACAAGGGCGAGTCGAGGCCTTCTTGGTTCCAAGACGTTTTGGCACGCACGGAGCCGCGTCTGGACTGCGCACACAGGGCCGACGCCATCCCCGACGAGACCCGAGTGGTTGAGCTAAGCCCACACACACACGGCGCTTTATTTTCATATATTCTTCCCTTGTGTGTATTATACGTCTGGTGTGGGAGCGCTCCATTTTAGGACATCTAGTTCACCGGCGCGTTTCCTTGTTATCGGGTTCCGTTAAATAAACCTGTTATTTTTGTACATTTTAAATCCTGTTTTCGTTTGAGTTACTTTTTGCAGGTTTGAAGACTGCCCGGGGATCACATAAGGTAAAAGCTTCCAGCTTCTTCTTCTTCTCTCTTCCTCTCACGCGTCGATTATAATAAATCCGCTTTTGAACAACACCTCGAAGTAACGCTCGATTGCTATCCGTGATTTCCCGGTCTTCACCGAGGGGAATCACGCGACTACATATATATACATATATATACATATATATATATATATATACATATATATATATATATATATATATATATATATATATATATATATATATATATATATATATGGGAGCGTACGCTGGATCAGCACGTCACTGCGTCCTTGGACGACTCATCAGCACCATACCGACACACACCACTCTGTGTGCTACAGAATGAGGTGCAAATCCTGCCACCAACCTCCTTGGGAGGTCCAAGTGCCCTGGTACTCATTTCACCGACCTCGGAAGGATGACAGGCTGAGTCAACCCCACCTGGTATTACTTCAATCGCTGAACGGGATTCAAACTCTGGACCTTAGGATCCCAAGCCCACCACCCTAACCATTAGGCCAACACCAGGTACACCAGGTATGTAAGTAAGTAGGTTATCATAAGATAATGATACATAAGAAAACTAAAGACATCATAGACACTGGGCAGTTTAACTTGAAAACTGGAAGTTATTGGTGAAAACAAAACAAAAAAAAACTTCGGGAAGTTAGTTGTACAAATCATTCTCAAATATGCCATTTCTGTGTTAAATAGTATCATGAAAACGAGTCATCAAAGATGTGGCCTGTGGGGGAATTGTGCTGAAACATATGTCTGTTTGTTTGTCGGATGGAATGATTTCAAACTTGATGGTTGAACTTGGGGTGGGCATGCAAACGTTGCACTAAGCTGGGATGGCCACCCCCGACTTGCCGCTTGTCAAATTTCCAGGTTGTCAAAAAATTTTTTGCCACCAAATATTTTCAAACCTCTGACAGATTTTTTCCCGACGGCCTGATTGTCCTGAGAGCTCGGGAATGAAGTGATCAACAGCATGCAATAGAGCTGCAATGGGAAAATGTTGCACAGGGCAAATGGGCATGGGTCAAATCCAATTTAAAATGAAACACTGTACTAAATCATGAATGTTTTCTCAAGAATGCAAAAAGGTTAGGAGTTGCTGTGATAGAATGAAGTTTATGCAATCTTCCATTACACAGAAACTCCATAATCCTGGCGATCATCAACAGCGCCACAAGCGTGTTTGCTGGCTTCCTCGTGTTTTCTGTGCTCGGGTTCATGGCCAAGGAGCAAGGCGTTGCAATCTCCGATGTCGCTCAGTCAGGTATGTGTGCCCATTTCCACCAGTGGGAAATAAATTAACGATAAATGTATTTTCAAGATAAACCTATAAATTAAATATTTTTTTTGCATACAAAATCGAAGCTCATGAAAGATCAAGAACACAATGGATTGGGACACAATATAACAAATGGAACTATTTATTCGCAGGGAAACACCAACAGAAGGGTGTCCAGGTAGTGGGAACAGAGAGCAAGGGATTACGGACACAAGATTTGGAAACAAACACATAATTTAAGCATTCGGCCTTCTCAAGAGCGGAGTCACTGTGGTGCCTTTTGAAGAGGGAAGGGATGGAAAGGGAGCATACATCAGAAACAGACTTAAAGTGATACAATCATGGAAAATTTTTAAGATACATGTTTAAGAGGATGTAATGCCTGCCTATTACTATTAGCACCAAAAAAAATTGTTTGAGACAATAATAAGCTGGATAATCGTTATTTTTAAATTGGACTATTTTCACTTACATTATGCCAATGAGCTGATTCCGTCTTCTACATATATCTGTGTATGTATGTTTATGTAAATATACGAGCGGCAGTCAATAAGTAACCTTAAAATATTTTTCACAACTTGTTTATTGCATGAACGTGTGTAACAACTGTGTTATTTTTCAACATAATCTGCATTGTGTTCAATGCGTTTTTTCCCAGCGCTTTACTAATATAATCCGAAGGGGCAAAGTCTGGCGAGTAGGGTGGATGAGGAAGACACTCAAAATGCAGGTCCTCGATTGTTGGAGCTGTAGCACGGGCAGGGGGCCGAGCATTGTCATGCTGGAGCAAAACACCGGTAGTGAGTAGTCCACGACGTTTTGATCTGATTGCTGGTTTCAGATGATTTTTAAGGAGGTCGCAGTGTGATGCACTGGTGACTGTGGTCCCTCTGGGCATGTAATGGTCTACAAGTGAGCCTCGGATATCCCAGAAGAGCTTTAGCATCACTTTTCCAGCGGACGTCTGTGTGCGGAATTTTTTGGGCTTTGGCGCAGTTGAATGGCGCCACTCTTTGCTTGCCCTCTTTGTTTCTGGCTGAAAGTAGTGGACCCAGCTTTCATCCCCAGTCACTACGCGCTGTAAGAAAGCGTCGCCTTCTGTTTCGTAACGTCACAGAAGTTTTTCACATGCGTCCACTCACAGTTCTTTCAGTTCGGGTGTGAGTTGTCTGGGAACCCACCTTGCAGACACTTTGCAGAACCCCAGCACGTTGTGAATGATATGGTGTGCTGAACCATGCGTAATGTTCAATTCGGAAAACCCCTTTATCCAGCGTAATGCGACGGTTTTCCTTCAGCACATGCTCAACTCCTGCAGCCATTTCTGGTGTATCGGCTGTGTGAGGCCAGCCCAAGCGAGCAGCGTCTGCCACACTGGACACTCCACTTTTAAACTTCTTGTCCCAGTCGTATACCTGCTGCAGCGATAAACATGCGTCACCATATTGCATCTTCATTCTGCAATGGATTTCACTGGGGTTCACACCCTCACTTTCCAAGAATCTGATGACAGAACGTTGCTCCTCCCTGGTGCATGCTCCTAAGGGAGCCGCCATCTTGGAACTGCTCTACTGACGTCATACGATCAATGTTGCCAGATCTAAAACAGGCAAAACATGACTCTTACCCATAGATATAACATATGTCGTCTACAACAACACACATTACATTCACAAATTTATATCGCCATTTTAAGGTTACCTATTGACTGGCCCTCATATATGTATATATATATATATATATATTGTTGTGGATATGAGGACTGCATATATTTTTTTTTATTGTGTGCTGTATGATTATTATTATTGTTGTTGTGCTGTGCCTCCTGCCTCCGGAGCTGTGTAAGATCAAAAGGGCGTCCCATAGTCCACAAGCATACACGTCAGCCAATCATAGGATATTCATGTTCGATAGTTATATCTTATTCTGTGTTTTAAGATAAGGCTGTGTCTCCCATTAATTGAAATACTCCATTGCACCAGTGAAAGAGAATAGATCCCCTTCCATTCCCATCCCCAAAAATCCCCATTTCCTTCACATCCCCCCTTTCGTGATTGCCGACCCTCGATTGCCATATTACATCCCCTCTCGTCATTGCTGAGCCTCGATTCCCAATCACCTCCCCTCCAATAGCCGCCATTGACCACGAGGCTCGAGTCAGGGAAGAAAGGCGTGTCTCCACCTCGTCAGAGGAGGGGAGGGGCGCGCCCGCCCGTCGTCGTCCGGGGCGGAGCCCGAGGGTCGCGCGACCAACCAGGGCCGCGGTGAGTGACCCGGTAGGTGTGCCCTCGGAGTCGGCGGCTTGATTTCGCTGGAGGTGATAAAAGCGACTGTAAGGGACTGCTTTATGAGAGAGGCCTTGGAGATGAGCATGAGCCATGAGATGAGAAGAGAAGAGAAGAAGAAAGAAAGATGCACTCTGGGTTGGTCGGAGAAAGAGAGAGAGAGGAGGAGTTGGTCGCACCGAGAAAGAGAGAGAGAAGAGTTGGTCTGAGTCGGTTGCAAAAGGAGGGTCAGTGGTCACAGTTGGTTGCGGTGGTGAGGAGTCGGTGGTGAAAAGCGAGTGAGACAAGTCCTGGGAACGCAGCGGACGGAGGCCGCAGCCGCAAGACCACCCAGCCGCCAAAGGGGGCCTGAACGGCGGTTTGGAGCAGGGCCAAAGAGGAACGGCGGCTGCTGAACGCGCCGGTTGTGCTGCGGGACCCCCCTTGGACCTCTCCCTCTCCCTCCAGCCATCCACCTTCTGCCATTCCTGGCATCCCCCGCGTGAGTCAGCGTTCTGTTTGTTCTGTCCTGGGATAAGTTAAGCCTGTAGGTAAGCTAAATTTGCACTGTGTCACCTGCGTCTTATGTGTTGTAAATAAAACTTGATTGCTCCTTTTTGCTTGTGTGTGTAAATAATAAAACCCATTACTCGTCTGTACGTCTTCTCGTTTTATTCCTTTTCCTCTTTGCATTCGTCGTTTTTGTCTTTTCCCCTCATTGAGCAGCTGCGGTGCGATCCGGCCAAAGTCTGGGTGAATCGGGTGAGTTTTGTTAGGTCGCGGTTTTAAACCACCGCTCGGTCTATAACATCCTAACCGCGATCTATAACAATATATATATATATATTGTTACAGACGCGGTTGTGGATGTTAGTTTACCGAGCGGTTTGGTATGACCACGTCTGCACAGTTTACCCGATTATGCTCGAACGTTGCCGAGTCGCGCTACGCTAGGTCAATGAAGGAAAAGACACACGGCTGGATTAAAATGACACGACACCAAGGGTTCAGTTCTCAAGACCTCCGGAGGAGGTTATATTAAGGCGGAAGGTTAGATTACAACTACAAGAGGGACATCATAGAAAGATAGGCACTTAGACACACTTATCTTATTCCCTGACAGACGACAGATAAACAGGACAAAACTGACTCACACGGGGATTGATGGCAAGGAAAGGCAGAATCGATCGCTCCAGGTGCACCTGGGCTCAGGGCAGGATCGACCCGGTCCAAAAGATGCAGGAGGTCTCACAGCGCTCGAGGTGGCGTCTTGTCTGCTCAAGCTGGGGGCGCATCTGACGTCACGTCCGGTGAGTCGCTTCGTATATCCGGCGGTGAGTGACACGCCCTCGGCTCGTTAGCTCCGCCCCAGCTGGAATCGGCACGTTGCTTCTCATTGGGTGCGTGCGGGGGGGGGTTACCGGCTCCACCCTTGACGAGGGGCTGACAAGGAGCCCCTTCGTGGTAACCCCGCCGGAGCGCATCGTCAATGGCGGCTAACCGAGCCGGTGTGAGGACGCACACTCCCCCGCGCAGCGCCGTTGTTGTAGTTGTTGTTTGTAGTTGTAGTTGTAGTTGTTGTTTGGGGAAGAAGATGGGAGGAGGTTTGGGAAGGTCCTAAACTCACTACTGGTGCCATATAATCACATTCTGGTGCAACGAAGAGTCAGAATTAATGGAAACGAGTCCTTAACTGACATAGACTAAGAATAACTAGCAAGATGTCCGAAAGTTGTCTACGTGAGATGCGGTGGACCTGGGCACGACATTTAATGGGGGAATAAGGGGAAGGTCGGTTCTACAGAGTGTTGTTTACAGACAATGGGACTAGGGAATGGGGGATTGGGGATAGTTGGGGAGTATTGGGGAAATAGGGGAGTATTTACAAGCGGATATTGAGGCCAAATGCCATATCCGCAACATTGCACCCTTCTCTACCCTCGGGGCGTCCCGACCCGATAAATTTTTACCTAGTTTAGTGTGGCACTCAGATGTAGTTCCCACTACTATTAACTCTACCCTGAGTGCGACAGTTTTACAGATATTCACAAATGAGTAAATATGTCCCCCTGCGACGTTGCACCCTTCTCCTCACAGAAACACACCCACAGGATAACCGAATTGCGGAAAGAATTCGCAAACTAAACATACAGCCGGTAGGGAGCATTATTTACAAGACTACGCTGATATTTACACTACGATCCAGGACCTGTTTTTGGAGGGACACATGCAGATGTTATGCATAGAGAGAGCACGCATGCCAGCATCGATACACCAACCCACGAGTGCTCTGTGGCCTACGGCCTTTAATAATGTGCAGAGCACCCCTTCCAAGCATCAAAAGCACCACCCCATCACACAGTCAGCACCATCCGGTGCACCAATAAAGTGTCTATAAATCACGGTGTGGTGTCGCAGCCGGCCGATGGTCTGCCGCTGGTCTTGCCTTCGTGTGGTGCACTTGGCCTTCTTGCCTCTTTCAAAAATAAAGAAAGGCGCCAACCGCGTCCATTTCTATATTGTGGCCGTCAGGGGGCCAACTATTAGTGGTTCACCTGTTTGGCATAGGTGCCACGTTGACCCAGAGGTCCATCAATGGGTGGTGCTTGGCCGCAAAAGAACTGCGGTCCATTGTGGGTGGCCACAAACATTGCGGTCCATATGGTGTATCGATCCCAGCAGCAAGCAGCGAAAGTGCAGGCCCACAACTGCGGCGCCAGCACCTCTCTCTCCTCTCTCTCTACCCCAAAGCCAGATCCTCGGAGGTGGGAGACAAAAGAACAAGACAAGTGAGTAAGGTGGTAAGGGCGCAAAAGTGCACGCAATGCAAGGTAATGCACACTGGGGGCACATGGGAACCAGGTGAGACAGGTACGTTCCTACCGTACGCCCCCCCCCCCCACCAAGTAACCTACATGGCCCCTCCCTTACCCCTTACTGTATCCACAAAACACAACACTACCCATAAACATCTACTTTACAAATCAACAAACGTCCCTACTGTCTTCCCCGTTCCTCCCATAAACCAAATTCGTCTTCTCTCCCTCCTAACCAATCAAATTTGCCATTTTCAACTCTCATCAAAATTTGCCATCTCCAACTCAACATCATAATTTGCTATCACCAATTCATCATCAGTCCCTCCTAGGGAGGGAGAGATGGAATCACCCCAATGTCTCATCCACGTCGTGATGCGTCTCACAAATCCAACAGCAATTCTCATTTCCTGCACCAAAACAAAGAAAACACAGGTGTGGAGTCATCATCATCACCACAGGTAAGTGGCTGCGTATGGTGCGACAGGTTCATCAATCCTAACTATTTCCTAAATGACTTTAACAACTTTACATTACCCGGGGTCTTTCTCCGGCCAAACCATTGGCCCTCTTACACTATGGGTTCTAAAAACCAATTCCCATTGACCAAACTGTGGTGCTTTTCAATTTGGGGTCTCACTCCCCCGATTCATCTCCCGGTGCCCTCGCACAATTTCTGGGCCGCGACGTGTAGCTCTCCCAGCAGGTCTACCCACCTGCACACCTCCACCACCGTAGTTGCCACCCGAGCTTACCTGCTCCTTACCCTAACCTAACTACCTGGGGAAAGCCCTCTGGCGCTCTCCCCTTTCGGTGCCCTCTCTGGCACTGGGCTACCCGGGTCCGTCCTCCGGATCCTCGGGCCCCATCCACAACTCTACCGGCTCCCAGAGCCCACCTGCGGCCTCACCTGGCCGACATCCTCACAGTGGTGGAGTGCCCAAACCAACTACACACACTAACAGGCTACACGCCCAGCCATTTCCACGACACTAATGCACCCATCCACAATACCATTCTGCAACCGCACCACAAATGCCAATATCCAACCACAATTTACCTATACCCTCTACCTAACACTTACACTACCCGCCCCGGGTACTCGTGAAAGGGGTCCACTCTTCCCCCATCCACACCTTCGCACCATGCACACCACTCCGTACCACTTACTCCAACTCTCTCCACACCACTCATTCTCTGCTCCATATATTCCACACACCTGTACTTGCACACCTGTGCTCTCACACCTGGTGCCACCTGCACCCTTCTCTCCCCAAGCGCATTCGCGCTGATCCACAACACTCACTACTCATACACTGCTCCAGTTCTCACACAGCATCATCTCATCTAACTACTCCCCTCTGAAACTTGCGCTTCCCAGTCGTCCCTTTAAACTATTGCGCTCCCTCGTCATTATAATCCACACTAATCTACCTGCGTCCCCACTACAGGTATCAGTCACTAACTAAACTTAACGTTACCTAATGTCATCTTCGCTAGATCCCTATCAATATCCTAACCCACCCGGGCTAGTTTTCACTGCCATACACCCCATAATCTATAGCGCATTTGCCCCACTGGGAAGGGTGGCAGGGATGCCACCCTTACCCACCGGGCTCATCGCTCACTACCAATTTTGCACATCAAATTTCAACAAATCAAAAATTTGCCAATCACTACCCATCATCTGCCAATCATTACTGCCAATCCTTTGCCAATCATCAAATTTTGTTTTTCTCTAATTTTGGGTCCAAAACACTAACCTCATCACACAGTTTACTCACTAATGCCTCTCGGTGCGCCAATTCCTGTCCAAAGCCCGGCTTCGTAAAGCCAAGCCATGAATGCGGGTTGTTCTGTGCCAGCGGCTGGATACATCCCGCATTCGGTGCAGGGAAGGAGGTTTACCCGGGCCGAGATCCCACGCACCATCTTGGCACGGAGCCATCCCATGGCTCGATCTCGGCCTGCCGGAATGCCTCACCAAAAAGTGGTCGCCATGACGACCCTTTCTAACGGGCTGCCCGCTCCACCTAGTGGAGCCTGGACGCGGCCGTTCCAAGCGAGGCCCGGCACGCACCGAGGGCCCGATTCGGCTAAAAGTCGACCTAACCTCTAACCCGGTTACCTTCGATGCCTCACCTGCATGCTTACACCCCGCAGCCCGTTCCTTGCTCACACATCCAGCCGTGCCCATGCTACCTTTCCTTACACACCCAGGTACACCCATTCCACTCACAGCCTTGGTCACACACCTGACCACCGAACACTTTGGCACACATTCGTTGGTAGCACACCTCACCAACACACCTCTTCGCGCCCCCTCCTCGGTCACCTCCTCTGTGACAATCACAGGTGTGCTCTCATTCGCACACCCAACCACGTGCCTCACCACCAACTCCAGCGTGCATTCCCACTCACGCTCTACCATTCCAGGTGTGCTTCCTTTCTCACCTGTCACAACCAACTCACGCTCCTTGTCACTCTCACTACTCTCACCTCCATTCTTAACAGCGCACTCACCCTTACTCTTGACAGCGCACTCTTTCCTCATGCACCTGTCCGTCACACACCTTTCTCGCGCACGCTCTCCCGTTACACCCTCTGTAACACTCACCACAGGTGTGCATTCTTCCTTGCCTTTGACAGCGCACTCTTTCCCCATGCACCTGTCCGTCACACACCTTTCTTGCGCACACTCTTGCGCACACTCTCCCGTCACACCCTCCGTAACACTCACCACACCACGCTTCCATGTGCTCCCTCGCACACGTGCTACGACCGACTCACTCTCGCCAGCACCCTCACTCCTTGGCAAGCACTTTTTCCTCACACACCCCAGAGTCGGACTTTCTCGCACACCTCCTTTTTCGCACACCAGACCTGTCGCACACTTCACCAACGGCCTCTCACGAACACCCGGGTCTATCTCGACCCCCAAGCTCCTTAAATCCCCTGGCGCATCATACGCACGACCATATTGGTCACCACTTACACCGGGTCCTCTTCCTCTTCGCTTCTCCTCCATCACCTGCGAATCCCTCATCCGGTTAATGAGCACATCATCACGATCCAAACACAGACTTTGGACCAATTCTTTTACTTCCTCCTTTAGCTCCTTCTTATCCCCTCTCCGTCGCTTCTTAATTTCGCTCACCCCTTCTTCCACTTCTTCTAATTTCTGCTTCACCTCTTTTATTCCCCGGTACGTCTCCTCAAGCTCGTCCTCCAAGGCTACCTTGACCGTTTCCATGTGCGTCCTCACCTGCCGGTCCTTCGTCTCCATTACCTCTATCACCTCGTCCAGCCTCGTTGTCAGTCCCTCACGTACCATCTGACATTCCCTCTTCGTCGCTACCAAGTCATCTTTTAGTTCTTTCTGTGTCGCTTTTAAACCTCCTAATACCGCAGTGTTCCTTTGAACCTGCTCCACTAACTCCGTCTGTCCCACCGTCAGCTGCTCCACCTCCTGCGTCAGGTCCTCTATGCCCCCTTGTAACTTTACAGTCCCCTTTCTCACCTCCTTCTCCATGTGCTCCTTACAGTGCCTCACCTCCTCGCGCACTCCTCCGACCTCCTCACTCACACCTCTTCTGATCTCTTCTCCCATCACTTGCATCTCCTGCCCAGATGCCACCCTCATCTGCTCCATTTCCTCCCTGTGAACATCCAGTTTGGTTTCTACCCCCATTCTGACCCCCTCTATCTGCTGCCCCATTTGGTTAACTTCCCTTTTCGCTTGGTCCCTCATGTCCCTCAATTTGCCTTCCATGGTGTTTTCTAACCCCTCTAACCCTTTTTGCATCCCTTCCATTTGATTCTCTTGAGCGGCCATTCTGTTTTCTACCCCCATTAACCCCTCCTGTATTTCCCCTAATCTATTGTCCAATTTCCCAAATTTCTCGTCTAATCCCTTAAAATTATTGTCTAACCCCTCACTGGTACCCCTCGCTTCGTCCCTCATTACCCCCATTTGGTTTCCCATTACCCCCAATTGCTCACTCCGAGCCCTCGCTTCGTCCCTCATTACCCCCATTTGGCCCTCCAATCGCTCACTATCAGCCCTCATTTGCTCACTAGTCTGGGCCATAAGGGCCTTCATTTGTATAAAAAAAAGGTTCCAATCCACCAGGGGCGCTGCCACGGTCGCGGGCGTGGACGCCGTGGCCATCTGCGAGGCGCCATTTTGCGCGCCCGCTACTTCGTGCGTGACGGCGCTATTTTGCGAACCTGCTACCCTCACTGCTTCGCTCTCCTCGCGTCCCTCAATTTGGTCCTGGACCGACCCTGCCTCACTCTCCACTACCGGACCCCAGCCGACTTGGTCTGCCATAGCGCGACTTTCAAAATTCGGGTTTTTATTTCCGTATAACAAAATCAAATTTCGCCGTTATAATTTCGCGCGGGAAACGCGCTCCGAATCGATTCTACTACAAATTTGGGCCTAATAAATTTAGTCCCGGGTTCGAATTCCACTCCTCGACACCAATTGTTACAGACGCGGTTGTGGATGTTAGTTTACCGAGCGGTTTGGTATGACCACGTCTGCACAGTTTACCCGATTATGCTCGAACGTTGCCGAGTCGCGCTACGCTAGGTCAATGAAGGAAAAGACACACGGCTGGATTAAAATGACACGACACCAAGGGTTCAGTTCTCAAGACCTCCGGAGGAGGTTATATTAAGGCGGAAGGTTAGATTACAACTACAAGAGGGACATCATAGAAAGATAGGCACTTAGACACACTTATCTTATTCCCTGACAGACGACAGATAAACAGGACAAAACTGACTCACACGGGGATTGATGGCAAGGAAAGGCAGAATCGATTGCTCCAGGTGCACCTGGGCTCAGGGCAGGATCGACCCGGTCCAAAAGATGCAGGAGGTCTCACAGCGCTCGAGGTGGCGTCTTGTCTGCTCAAGCTGGGGGCGCATCTGACGTCACGTCTGGTGAGTCGCTTCGTATATCCGGCGGGGAGTGACACGCCCTCGGCTCGTTAGCTCCGCCCCAGCTGGAATCGGCACGTTGCTTCTCATTGGGTGCGTGCGGGGGGGGGGTTACCGGCTCCGCCCTTGACGAGGGGCTGACAAGGAGCCCCTTCGTGGTAACCCCGCCGGAGCGCATCGTCAATGGCGGCTAACCGAGCCGGTGTGAGGACGCACACTCCCCCGCGCAGCGCCGTTGTTGTAGTTGTTGTTTGTAGTTGTAGTTGTAGTTGTTGTTTGGGGAAGAAGATGGGAGGAGGTTTGGGAAGGTCCTAAACTCACTACTGGTGCCATATAATCACATTCTGGTGCAACGAAGAGTCAGAATTAATGGAAACGAGTCCTTAACTGACATAGACTAAGAATAACTAGCAAGATGTCCGAAAGTTGTCTACGTGAGATGCGGTGGACCTGGGCACGACATTTAATGGGGGAATAAGGGGAAGGTCGGTTCTACAGAGTGTTGTTTACAGACAATGGGACTAGGGAATGGGGGATTGGGGATAGTTGGGGAGTATTGGGGAAATAGGGGAGTATTTACAAGCGGATATTGAGGCCAAATGCCATATCCGCAACAATATATATATATATATATATATATATATATATATATATATATATATATATATATATATATATATATATTAGGGTGGTGCTCAAAATAATTTTTTTTAAATATTTACTGGGACATGGCTTTATGTTGTTCCTTTTGTTCCAAAATGAAAAGACACCAAATATGAAAGCAATCTGATTTTATTTAGGGGTGCCACATCAGCCTTCAAACTAAAGGTGTCTACAAAACTTTTCTATATATGGATCGAAAGCAAAACCAGAAGTTTGTTTTATGAAAATCCACCCTCCACTCACTTTCTTTGTATTCTAGCAAACACAAGTTACAATAGCTGCACAAATAGCACTATATTGCTATGAAAACTCAAATTCAATGATAACAATCCAAATGTTCAGTTCATAAAATGAAGAGACACCATATCACATAATATTAATAAACCCAAATATAATGAGAAATGTAACTCCTATTTCTGGGCCTGTTTCACCACTGTTGCCTTCTTGGCATCGGGGTACATCTTCCTGTGAGCAGCAACAACTTGGAGCAGAGCTTGCTTTTGCTCTTCATCCTTTGTAAGGAGCTTATTGTAGTCTTGTATCAATGCGACACCCCTTTCTGCCCTGTCGTTCACCACGACTAAGCCACTGGCGGCTTTCTTTGCTTCCTGAAAGCTGGTTTCTTGCTCCCATGAACCAGGATCCTTATCCATCCAATCAGTTGGGGTCCCTAGGATGCTGAAGAAATGCTTGGTGTGTTTTGTTATGAGGCCAGCGATTGACAGGGCGGTTCCTCGTTTGATAGCTGGTCTCTTTGGAGAGGGGTTTTCACCGTCATTTTTCAATGCTTCAATCATATTGATCTTGCTTTCTTTGTCAATTCTGGTGTCAAAGAATGCAAATGCCACTAGTACTGGGCTCATGTACCACGTGTGGCGGCCAAGTGCCTTCAAGGCTGCCTGAGCCATCTTCTGATTGATTTGTTCAAACTTTTCCAACTTCTTGAAGAGGTTAATGTCATTCAGGGGAGCCTCAATAGCTTGTGGAGCCCGAAACCAAGCCTGTACATACACAAGGCAGACAAAAATGTTGAAGGCTCGGAGTTCTCTCGCCTCTCGAAGTGTCAAGTGGACCTCTGACCGAAACATGAACACCTGTAGTGAATATAGTGCTTTTGCCATCCATCTGGCTCTGTGCATTGCTCCTGGAGCCATGATCCGGATTCCACGAGGTGGGATTCCTCCCATGTAGATGACAGTCAGTTCTAGGAGTTCACGATAATCATCTCGTGGCTGCTGATCTTTCAAACACACAAGAACGTTTTTGCTTCCAACACAGTGTCTACAGATCCCATTGAAGCCTTCCTCTCTGAGAATTGATCGTGAAGAAACTTCCTGTCCTCGGGGTTGGTGATTATGGCCTCCGAATCTGCATGCCTAAGATCAAACGTCTTCTCCAAGGAGGCCTTGAAGGATGCTTCCTTTTTCTCTTGGGTCGCACCACCCCGCTTTGCACCTTTTTGGAGGCTCCTCCATTCTTCATATAGCCTCTCCAAACGATGGATGCAGTGCTGCTTCGTCGTTGTAGGTAGGTGAGCTTTTTCCCAGAACTTCACAACCTCTTCAATGGTGAGGGTTGCACTCTCCCGGGCAGTGCGATTCTCCTTCTTCAGGTGATGGAAAAACAGGACAAGAGATTGATGCACAGTCGGGAGCTTGGCACCTTTGATGGCATCTCCAGAAGTGGACCCAATGAGATACACATTATCCTGAGCCCGAGGTTGCAATGAAACACTGGTACTAGCACATGCCATATCTGCAAAATAAGCAAGAATGTGGGTAAAATCCTGTTAATTCTTACTCCACAGGGTCACTCTCTACAAAAGAGCCACAGTCAATAAGTTAGGCCTACATATTACACACTAAAAAAGCGTACCCCTGACCCCGGGAACCTGTACAAAACATGCATGAAAATTGCCCAGATAGTGATCATAGGAAGTCTCAAAACTGTATGTATAATATATTGTATATATATAATGTATAATGTGTATTCATGTATATTTATTATTTAATGTATATTTACTATATATTTATTTTTAATATTATATTTAATGTATATATATAATTATGTATTTATTTTGTGTATATACAGCCCAAAAAATGGGAATTCCTATTTTTGCATGGGGGAAAATTCATCACTGATGTGGCACCCCTAAATATTATTGGATTCCATTCAAATTTGGTGTGGTTTCCTTTGACACCAAAAGGAACAAAAATAGACCATGTACCGGAGAAAATCTGCATTTTGCTTTTTTGAAGCCCACCCTAAATTATATATATATATATATATATATATATATATATATATATATATATATATATATATATATATATATATATATATATATATATATATATATATATACATATATATATATACCTCTCTCTCCTATATATATATATATATATATATATATATATATATATATATATATATACCTTCTGTGTATATATACATATATATATATACGTATATGCATATATATACATATATACATATATATACATATATGGGTCAGAATTTTGAACGAGGTACATTTGGGCCTCCCAGGGGTCAAAATTTTTTTTTGGGGAATAGCTAAAAATCACCTTCATATCCTTAAAGCCCTACGCCTGGGCTATCAAACGCAGCCAAACTGACACCGATCGGCCCAGAGGTTCCGTTTCTATTCATGGTCAAAGTTTCCCTTCCTTGTTAGCATAACGTAAGAGACCAAAATAAGATATATGAATTCCTTCCTCTTCTTCCCGAAGATGCTGTTTCGGCTAGTTTTGCGTACTTAACGCACCAGGAGCGTCCCGATCTTTTGAAATGGCATAGAATTCAAGCTAATGTGATGGTCTGATGGTATATTTCACTTCGATATGCACTTACCTGGCTTACAGGGAGCATGACGTGCGTAACGTAAGAGACCGTTATGGTTTCTAAATTCACACTCAAGCTTGTTGTGTCTTAGAGAAACAAAGGAGGTCAATGATTTTTACAGAGTTAATACATACGTATAAGTGCTGTTTGTTGTGCCCTAAAGAAGAACTATGGAACACCCTGATATGTGTAAAACAGGGCTTATATAAATATCTCTTACGTTACGGTTCATCTGCTTCATCCTATATGAGGAGGAGCTGTGACTCAGGAACTGACATGAGTAACACAAAAACACATTCAGTAGAGTAGTTATATAGATCTACTTTTATTCCAGCTGTGAAAAGTATCTGAAAAAGGCTTTTATAATGAATGCATGGCTTTGAAGGGTAACGAAATACTTTAAAAATGCCCTTTTTCACCATATTTTGAGGTTCAGAGGCTTATAACATGTAGATAATTGATAAAAAAAGTATATAAAACTATACATTTTCTGAAAGCCGTGATGGTGTTCTACAAGATGACACCTAAATGTACTAATTCAGAACATTTGGGACAAAGTTATATCGGTTTAAAGCAATCAATGTGTGTTTTTTGGGATTTGTACCTCGTTCAAAATTCTGACACATATACATATATAGACATATATATACATATATATATATACAGACTTGGCATTTAATATGGAATATTTTTTTGTGGGGGTGAACTTACTTTTCAAGATGACTTAGAACCAAAAGTTCATTGGAATTATGTTGAAATTATTCTAGATTTTGTTAATGTGACCTTTAAAAGAAACAAAAACCACATTTGACATTTCGAAGCAAATAAATTGATCCTTGAAAGTGATGTAAATTGATATCGAACTCAATTCACGGACAGTACTGTGTTAAACTTCTGTGCGTTTTCCAGAAGTATCTCTTTATTTTGCACATTAGCCAAAATTTTTTTTTAACAAAAACAAAAGTTAAATTACGACTGGGATTACAGACAGTAAAATTACAGTTCAGTACTTCGTGTAACCCCTACGAGCATTCAGGAGAGCACATACACGTTGAGGCATGCTGTTCACGAGATTTGCCATGGTTTGGACAGGAATCGCTTGCCATGCAGTGACAATAGCCTGCTGCAATTCACGCACAGAGGCAGGCTGCTGGTCCAAGTTGTCGATTTGACGCGTTAATTCTGCCCACAAGTTCTCTATCGGATTCATATCCGGGGACATGGCAGGCCACTCCATATGCTCTACACCACGGTCAGCAAGAAAGTGTTGGATCATGCGAGCACGATGAGGCCGTGCATTGTCATCTTGGAAGACAAAGTTTCCTCGAAAGGCTGCACGAACAAATGGAAGCAATGTTTCTTCCAGAATGGCCCTGTGCTTGAACTGGTTCAGGTTTCCATTCAGAACAACCAGGTCAGTTTTGCCCCCTGCATGGAAAGCAGCCCAAACGGTCACCCCACCACCTCCAGCTTGGACTCTTGGCACTACACAATCTTCGTTGTAGGCTTCATGCACTTGTCTGCGCACTCGGACGTGGCCATATTGACGATAGACCAGAAATCTAGACTTGTCACTGAAGATCACGTGATTTCAGTGTCCTGGCTGCCATTGACGGTGCTCTCTGGCCCACTGCAATCGGCGCTGGCGGTGTTGTCTGGTCAGACGTGGCTTTCTCAGGGGACGCCTGGCACGATAGCCTGCTTGAACCAGTCGTTGGTTGACTAGCCTTCTGGATACAGGCACATTTGTCAGTTGCTGCCACTCAGCCCTAAGCCGATTAGCTGACTTGGTACAGCCATTGAGGACTAACTGGCGATCTGGCGAGGCGAGGCAGCTGGCGATCAAGTCCAGGATTGATCTGGACTAACTGGCGAGGACTAACTGGCAGCTGGCGATCATCCCTCCTTGTGGTTCTGCGGGGATGTCCTGACCTCGGTATTGGAGTAGGGACACCCCTCTGAGCATTTCGTTTCAGGATCTTTGACACCTGACCTTGAGTGATGCCATACTGCCGAGCAATAGCATGCTGTTTCATGCCGGAATTTCGTAAAGCCACCACTAAATGACAAACAGCATTGTCGAGTTGACGGACCATCTCCAGGGGAAGCGGCAATAACTTTTGTAGATGTGCAGCAGTTGTTTTCCACTAATACAGAACGCAACAACCCTTATATACCCGATTGTGAAGCCAATCGTCAAATGTACCTGTCCGTACATTTTGTCATGCCACCTGTGATATAATCCTGTTATTGACTTCTTAGTGCGACAGACAATCAGTGACATGGTTCTTTTAACAAAGAAATCACCAAAGCGTAAAAGAAACTCACCAGATTGATATACCGAGTTCAGAAAGTAAACCCAAGTCAAGACAAAAAAATAATTCCATATTAGATGCCAAGTCTGTATATATATATATATATATATATATATATATATATATATATATATATATATATATATATATATACTGTATATATATATATACTGTATATATATATATATATATATATATATATATATATATATATATATATATATATATATATACACATATATATATATATATATATATATATCGTGCATGTGTGTGTGTGTGTGTGTGCAAGCATGTGCACATGCGTGCATGCTATCTCCACATCAGTAGATGGAACTGAGACCTACCAGGTCTCAAAGTGACTTAGTTGATATTTATTTTGAATACCTGTCTTTGTATTTGAGCACTGTCTCCAAACCATAGTGGGCACAGATGGAGGTATGGCATCGGCTGAGAAATGGCGGTACGGCATTGTGTTTCAGCAATTTCCGAGGCTTTTTTCCCAGGTAGTGAGGCTGTTGATCAAATACGAACGCTGATGGCTCGAAGTGGTCTGCGCAAACCACACGATATTTCAAATGAACATACTGTTACATTTGTGGGGGGTAGGAAATGAAATACCTTAGTCCAGGTAGAAGTGTATAGATTACCATGCTCCATATGTCGTGAGGAAGAAGAAGAACCCCCATGCACCATAAGTAGGAAATCCGTTAGACCGGATGTCGCGTAAGTGTATAATTGTCCCCATGACGAGGGGTGGGGTTATGTTAATTAGATAGGGATTAAGGGTAATTAATCCCCTGTGTGTAAGTGCCTCTGTAATCCTTTCCTGTGTTCCTTATGACACTGCAGCACACACACACATAGCCAAGCCAAGCAATCGTGCATTAAAACAGTAAATAAAAACCAACCAGAACAGGACATTGAACAATAACGCTGGCGGTGCCACCTGCCACAGCACAACATCAAGCAGGTATGTCCGTGAGGCCATCTCCCATTGAGCAGTGATTGGTCCGGTATTGTCGAGCGATGAGAGTGACCCGCTGATAGGAGCATGCATGGGGATCGGCGGATGACGTCAGAGACTTGAGAATAAAGACTTGAGTCCCAACATTTTGTCCCCTTGCGCTAGGGACATTGAAAGTGAACGATTGCATATACGTCTCTCTCTTGCACCAGGGACATTGCAAGCAAAAGGTCACATATACTGTGCTCTATTGCATTGGGTCCTCATTGTGTGTGGTTGGAGTTTGGGCTCGCTCTTGGCGGTGGCATTAGCACACCACACCCTCTCGCTTCGTGGTGTTCGTGAAAGGCGGACGCAGTCACGCATTTTGTCTTCGTTGTCCCTGGCTTTCATCGGTTCGAGCGACCGCATTGTCCTTTCCTTGGCCCATTGGTGCTGGCTGTGCATTGTCTGGGTGTGCTGAGACGTCGGTGCTGTGTAAAGCAAACGGCAAGGACAAGCGTGGCTGGAGTGAACGAATGGCGCGCTAAGGCCTGCTTACCACGCACGGACTCTGCGCCAAGGCATGCGTTTCCCGCGCATGGACCTCCGGGACTTGTTCACGGACTGGCAGAGTTCAAGAGCCGCTCAGAGCTAAGTACACAAACACACGCATTATTTGCCAGTTATTTTTCCCCTTGTGTTGTATACGAGTCCATATGGAGGGTCCCTCGGTTAGGAATTTTAGTTTACCGTGCATTATTTTGTTACCGGCATTTCTTTCAATAAAGCCGGTATTTTTACATTATAATTCCATGTCGGTTGAATTGATTATCCAGGTTTGAAGACATCCAATGGGGTCCATGAAGGTAAGAGCTTCGCTACCCTTCGCTGCCCTCCCCCGCGCGTATAAAGATGGTCCGCCATTGTTGACTGAGCGCCTTGGAGTGTAAAGCTCGTTCGGCTATCCGTCCCCATGGGTGTTCACCCCGGGAACGCGACAATACATTTTGATATTGTCCCTAGGTTTTTCAACCACAAAGTACAACGTTAATGACCTTTTTGTGGATCAGGGATGCAAAAAACCGATTTCTGAGTATTGTGAGAAAATTTCTCAACGATTGTAATGAACGCTTTGCACATCGGCATCTTGAACACTAGAATAACTTGTGATGAGATGCATAGGAATGAGTAACAATCAATTTGTGCACCCGTGACTCACATGAATAGACAGAAGTAGCTCATTTGCATAATGGAAGTGAAAATAGTCTGATTTTTTTTTTTAAAGAAGCGATTATCTGGCTTATTATTCTCTCAAATTTCTTTGTGCTAACAGGTCAGGGATATCATCCTCTAAAACATATCACTTCAAAAAATTTCATGATTGTGTCCCTTTAACAAGCTGCTACCAGAAGAGCAGCAAACATTTGCAGGGAGGTTTGTCATAACCAAGTCGAGAAGATAAGATGCTCCGTTGACTGAGATCCGGGTCGGGAAATTGACAGATTGTGTCGGTCCCAATCAGTCGCAGAAGTCCTTTCCTGAAGTGCCATGGCTGGTGAGAGAGGAAACAACACGAAGCTAAGTTGCATGATGACAACTGAAATCTCCACATATGAGGAAGAGAGAGTTGGGATGAGTGGTTAAAAGTTGGTCCATGTTGTCTGAGAGATGTAAATGGAGTGTTCACTGTTTGGAGGAGGGTACAACACAGACAAAGAAGAGGTAGGAGTGGAGGGGAAGTTGCAGCTAGAGGTACTTGTGGGGGTTGCGAAGTGTAAGATAAGTACACGGATAGTAAAAAAATTGACTTCTTGATGTAAAGTGCAACTCAGTGAGGGGAGGCTTCGAGGAGTGGGACAATGGGGAAACTTTGAGGTGTGAGGTGAGGGGACACTTTGAGGATGTGGAATGATGGAGAAGGTTTGAGAGGGTGGGGTGAGGGGAAGCTTTGAGGGGGCAGGGTGTGCACGAAGCTTTGAGGGGACAATTAAGTAGAGTGATGTTGAAGATGGGGACACACAGAAGGGGTGGAGTTGGAAGGTCGCAGGCTTGTAGAAGTGTGGGACTTGTTGACTGAGGGGTCTGACACCGTCAAAGGATGTGAATGGAAATTGTTTGTCGTGAGCAGACAAACTGAACTTGAGATCCCCAATCTGGATATACGGATACAGAGATTATGGAAGTAGTACAGGAAGTACAGGCAGAAAGAAATTCAGGCAGAATCGGCGGTGTTTTGGAGTGAAAAATAGTTGTTGTTTTTGTTTTTTAAGCGAGGAGGGGGAATAGGAGAATGTTGGGGGGGGGGGCGGGCATGCAGAAAGGACAATACTTTGGAGAAAAGATGCGGAACGAGGACCACGGCATCAAAACAGACATAATTTGCACCCTGGCTATCCGAGGCCTTACGCAACGCAAAAACGAAGTTGACAATACATCACAACAAGGTGCAATTTAACACAGAAAATTTGACAAACCCAAACAGCAACACGGGGACGAACATATAACAGAAAGACACAACGGATCTGGTCTGGGAAGCAGCTTTTATAAGGAGGAAGGAGCAGATGTAGATTCGATCTTCACTTGGAGCAAACCCCATACCTGAGGTCAAGGGTGGTTGTTGTCACATGTAATTTCTTGTTTGACCTCAACTCACAGCAATTCAATTCCTTTGTTGTGCTGTTTGAACCGCTGAACTGCACAGCCCATCTGAGAATTACCAGCAACATGGCACGTCTTGGCATGTCTTATTGTTTGAGGTCACTCAACGTTATCACTTCCATGAAAATTATTCTGTTATATTACTGACAACGACCACCCTGGGCAAAACAGTACACTGTAGCAGCTACCGCTGGGTTTTCACAATCGCCTTGCACCTATCAAGGACGCGGAGCGATCACCATGCCGGGCTCGTCCAGGACGCCCGGGCAGGCCCGCGCTCAACTTGCCAGGCCTCGGTCGGGACGCGCGGGCATGCCCGGGCAGGCTCGCCCTCAACTTGCCAGGCCGCAGCCAGGACGCTCGGCCACGCCCCCTCTCGCCTTTCCTGGGCAAACGCTCCGGGATAATGTGTGTATATATATTGCTGCCCAATAAACGGGCTTTGAGAGTACCTGAGTGTTTTGTTTGAATAAAGCAACTCGGACGAATTCCAGCTTTTTGTCGCGTCCATTCTTCCGATCGACGTGGGAGCCCGAGCTCCTTCATTGGTGACCTACCGACATGGACACGGCAGTGGCCCTTAAACTGCCTACCTTCTGGGAGGCTCACGCGGCGGTTTGGTTCGCACAGGCGGACTCCCTGTTCGCCCTGCGAGGCATCACGGCCGACGACACCCGCTTCCACCATGTGGTAGCAGCGCTCGGTTCAGCCACCGCGGCCCGCGCCCTGAGCCTCCTCGAGAGCCCGCCAGCTGCTGACAAATACGACACGATTAAAAAGCTCCTCCTCGACGCTTTCGCCCTCCCATCGGCGGAACGCGCACGGCGCCTGCTCGACCTGCCCGAGCTCGGCGACACGCGCCCTTCCGAGCGAATGGACTACATGCTTTCGCTGCTCGGCGAGCACTCTCCGGCATTCCTGTTCCGGGAGCTGTTCCTCCATCAGCTGCCTAGCCCGGTACGCCTCGCCCTGGCAAGCATGACGATCACGGGTCCCCGTGCCCTTGCCAGGGAAGCCGGCAAGATCTCCGCCGCAGGCCAACGCATCGCAGCAGCGACCTGGGGCCCACCGCCGTCCGACGCAAAACCCATGGCGCCCGAGCACCCGGCACGGTCGATGACCGAACTGCCGACGCAAATGGCGGCCGCTACACCGAGCCGACCACCTCCAGCACGACGACCGGGGCCTCCACCTGACCAAGCATGGTGTTACTATCATGCCAGGTTCGGACAGAAGGCCCGGACATGCCGACCCCCGTGCACCTTCGGCAGGCCGGGAAACGGCCGGGCCGGCGTTCATTACCAGCCATGAGCGCCGGCCACACGGGCAACTTACTGTTCATCACGGATAAAGCGTCCGGACGGCGCTTCCTGTGCGACACCGGCGCCCAACTGAGCGTCATACCCGCCTCTACACAGGACAGGCAGTCCGCGGTTTGCGGCCCCTCCTTGGTTGCGGCCAACGGATCGGCCATCTGCACCTTCGGCCCACGCAACGTCACCCTCTGCTTCGGTGGCCAACGCTTTACTTGGACGTTTGTAACCACAAACGTGCCCATGGCTCTGCTAGGCGCCGACTTCCTCTGCGCACACGGACTGCTGGTGGACGTCCAACGGTGTCGTTTAATCAATGCCGAAACCTTCAGCTCCTTGGTATGCACATTGAGCAGCTCCGCGCCGACCGAGCTGGCATGCGCCCTCCCGGCGGCGAACGAGTTTGCTCGCCTGCTCACGGAGTTCCCGGCCCTCACGCGGCCGACGTTTTCGGCCGTCGCAGTACGGCATGGGATCGAGCACCACATACCAACCACGGGCCCGCCGGTCTACGCCAGAGCCCGCCGCCTCGACCCAACCAAGTTCGCCGTGGCCAAAGCCGAGTTCGACGCTTTAGAACACATCGGCATCGTGCGGCGCTCCGATAGCGCGTGGGCTTCGCCACTACACATCGTCCCAAAGCCAGGGGGCGGCTGGCGCCCATGTAGCGACTACCGCCGCCTTAACGACGCTACCACCCCTGACAGGTATCCGATCCCGCACATCCAAGACTTCTCCGCCCGTCTGGCGGGACGGGTCATTTTTTCGAAAATTGATCTCATACGGGGATATCACCAGGTACCTGTCAGGGCGGCCGACGTCCCTAAAATGGCAGTCATCACGCCGTTCGGCTTATTCGAATTCTTACGGATGCTGTTTGGTCTCAAGAACGCGGCTCAGGCGTTCCAGCGCTTGATGGACGGCGTGCTGCGTGACCTGCCATTCCTTTTCGTTTACCTGGACGACATCCTTGTCGCCAGCACGTCCCGGGCCGAGCACCTCCTCCTCCTCCGAATACTGTTCGGGCGCCTCAGCGAGCACGGCCTCATCGTCAACCCGGCCAAATGCCACTTCGGCACGACGGCCGTTGATTTTTTGGGCCACCACATCACCAAGAACGGGGCCGTGCCACTGCCAACCAAGGTCGAGGCCATCACCATGTTCCCGCGTCCCCGCACCATAAAGGCCCTGCAGGAATTCCTGGGAATGGTGAATTTTTATCACCGCTTCGTGCCCCGCGCTGCTCAACTCATGCGGCCCCTCTACGAAGCCCACCGGGGCAAGCCGGCCAAGCACGACATCGCCTGGTCCGCAGCAATGGACGCGGCCTTCCAAAGCTCAAAGCGGGCCCTCGCCGACGCAACACTGCTCGCTCACCCGGTGCTCAACGCTCCCATCGCCCTCACCACGGATGCCTCTGGCTACGCGGTGGGCGCCGTACATGAGCAATGGGTGAACGGGGTTTGGCAGCCACTCGCTTTTTTCAGCCGGCAGCTCCGGCCGAACGAGCTCAAATACAGCACGTTTGACCATGAGCTCCTCGGTCTACACCTGGCCGTCCGCCATTTCCGCCACCTCCTGGAGGGCCGACCTTTCAGGGCGTTCGTCGACCACAAGCTGTTGGTTTACGCAATGGCCAAGGTCATGGAGCCGTGGTCGGCCCGCCAACAGCGCCACCTCTCTGCCGTGTCGGAGTTTACCACGGACATCCGGCACGTCGCCGGCAAAAACACCGCCGTGGCCGACTGTCTTTCCTGGGCCAGCGCGAACGCGGTCCACCTGGGCGTGGACTTCGTGCTTATGGCGGCGGACCAAACCACCGACACCACGGTGCAAGCCCTCCGGGCGGCAGACACGGGCCTCCGCCTGGCCGACATCCCCTTCGCGGACACTGTCCTGCTCTGCGACGTCTCCCAAGGCCAGCCTCGCCCCATCGTGCCCGTCACCTGGCAACGCCGCATCTTCGCCTCCCTCCACGGCCTTTCCCACCCGGGCCGGAAAGCTTCCCAGAAGCTGGTGTCGGCGCGATTCGTCTGGCACGGCCTTCGTCGGGATGTCCGCGATTGGACCAGCACCTGCACAGCCTGCCAACGGGCCAAGGTCCACCGACACACCCAGGCCCCGCTGGCACCTTTCACCGTGCCCGAACGACGTTTCGACCACGTCAACATGGATCTGGTGGGCCTCCTCCCCCCGTCACGGGGGTTCACACACTTGCTCACCATGGTGGACAGGACCACCAGGTGGCCGGAGGCCGTTCCCCTCGTCTCCACCACCACCGCCGACGTGGCGCAGGCTTTCATCGCCACCTGGGTCGCCCGCTTTGGCGCACCGGCGGACATCTCGTCAGACCGCGGACCACAGTTCACCTCCGAGCTGTGGGGCGCGGTCGCCCGCAACCTGGGGGTCAAGCTCCACCGTACTACGGCCTACCACCCCCAAGCAAATGGGTTGTGCGAGCGATTCCACCGCTCCATGAAGGCCGCGCTCATGGCCGGCCTTCAAGACGGCGGTTGGGCCGACCGGCTGCCGTGGGTCCTTTTGGGCCTCCGCACGGCCCCCAAGGAGGACCTCCAGGCATCCACCGCCGAGCTTGTCTACGGCCAGGCGCTACGCGTCCCAGGCGAATTCGTGCCAGACGCTACCAGTCCCTGGTCCGCAGCTCACCAGTGCTCGGACCTCCAGGAGGCCGCCCGACGGTTTGCCCCCGTGCCAACATCCCACCACGGTGACCCCCAGTCCTACGTCCCCCCAGCACTTCGCACAGCGGAGTATGTTTTTGTGCGTCACGACGCACATCAGGGGCCACTCCGGCCGCCGTACGACGGGCCCTTCCGGGTCCTGTGACGGGACGACAAGTCGTTCGTCATCGACATCGGCGGCAGGTCGGACCGGATTGCGGTGGACCGCCTCAAGCCGGCGCACGTGGACGTCGACCAACCACCACGGGTGGCCCTTCCGCCGTGGCGAGGCCGCCCCCCGTCCACCGTGCCCCCCACTCGACCGCCCAACACCACACCGGACCCCCCCCCCCCCACGACCCGCCAGGGGTCGCTTCGGCCGGGTCATCAGGACCCCCCTCAAATTGACCCTGCCGGTGCAAGTCGATTCTGGGGGGACGTGTGTAGCGGCTACCGCTGGGTTTTCACAATCGCCTTGCACCTATCAAGGACGCGGAGCGATCACCATGCCGGGCTCGTCCAAGACGCCCGGGCAGGCTCGCCCTCAACTTGCCAGGCCGCAGCCAGGATGCTCGGCCACGCCCCCTCTCGCCTTTCCTGGGCAAACGCTCCGGGATAATGTGTGTATATATATTGCTGCCCGATAAACGGGCTTTTGAGAGTACCTGAGTGTTTTGTTTGAATAAAGCAACTCGGACGAATTCCAGCTTTTTGTCGCGTCCATTCTTCCAATCGACGTGGGAGCCCGAGCTCCTTCAACACTACAATTGCAAAGCAGGCTACCACAGCATCCTCATCTCCAAATTTGGAACAAACTGATGTGGATCTGCTCCGGTAATATGGCCCTCACTGTCCCTTCAATAATAAATAGCTGTTGGACTTCACAGTTTACTTCTGTGCCCAACTTCCGGAAGAGCTGCATTCTCTGGAGTTCCTGGCCTTCACGATTGGCAAATATCTGTCTTGTGTAAACCCATATCACCAAACTGTTTTCGAAGGATGCCGAACAACTTTATATTCGCTCCCTACTTTTGGTCGATGCAGCTGTTTCCCCTCTTCTTCTCCTGGCAATGGTTGAATCCAAGGTTTTTGGAATTGTTGGCCTCTCCCGACAGGAGACCGAGTCGCAAAGTCTGCTTCTCATCTCAGTCCTGGCTTTGCTCCACCCACCATCTCTCCAAGGATTAACATCTGTATTTATTATCGATCTTAATACTTTGAGGGGGTAACTTGGTCACCCTCTAAGTATTAAAGATCGATAATAAATATCCCACTTTTCTTGTCTTTTCTTGTCTGAACACAAGTATTTGTCTGTCACCTTACGTTCTTCCTTCAAGCCTTTCAACGCTATTGGTGATGGCTTATCCTACTCCCACTTCCAATTACTCTTCTCTCATTGAGCTCCCGAACAGGAAGTCAGTACGACTGACTTCCTGGTTGCGAGCACGTTGGATGTTGGGTCATGCAGTTGCTTCTAGTTCTTCCAAGCTTAGTTTTCCAGACCAGATCCGTTGTGTTTTTCTGTTATCTTTTCGTCCCTGTGTTGCTGTTTCCGTTCAATTTTCCATGTTTTTTTTGTGGTGCATTGTTGAATTTGTGTCTGAGTGTGTGGCCTACTCATCCAGGCCTCAGTTAGTCGCCAGCTTGTATAAATTCTTTCTCTGCTCTGATGCCGTGTTCGTCATTCTGTCTTTTTCTCCTAAGAATTACCCTTTCATATCCCGTATCTTTATCTTATTCCTCCACCAAAGTTCAAAAAAAATTCACACCAAAAAATAATAATCATGAACTCAGTGTGTCTGTATTTCCTCCTTCCTTTTCTCCATACAGTACATCCAAACATGATCTTCATTCAATGAATTGCTTCTTTGAAAGCTTTTGTAACATTGTAAATGCTTCACTTTACTCATTTCTCTATCAGGAACACTCCACATGTTCGTCTTCTTAATCACAATCTATTCTTCTTCTTTTGAAGCTCATTTCCAAAATCTCTTTTAAATGCTTCGTCCATCACCCGTCCTCGCCCCTGCCCCCCCCCCGCCCCCACATCCCTCCCCTATGCCCACAGCACCACTTTCCACCGTGCCTGAAACAACCATTTATTCCATTTATTTCACCTCCCCCATTATGTCTGTCTACATATATCAAGATTGGGAACCTTGAGAAGTCGAATTTGCAGAGGTTGTCTGCACATGACCATAAATTCCCCTTCATATTCATTAACAGTGTCAACCCCATCCATGTCCGTGCCCGCCCCCACGTCATCTCCTACATTCCTATATCCCTTATCATTGTCCCCTTCTTCAGCATTTCTCCCCACTTCATGCCCCCCCCCCCCCCTTTCTACGGCACCCCGTGAGTACCTTTGGCTGCGACTTCCCTCTGCTCCCACCTCTTGTTTGTCTGTGTGTTGTGCCCTCCTCCTCCGTGTGACGACTCAATTTAAATGTCTCTCAGCAAGCATGCACCAACTTCTAACCACTCATCCCAACTCTCTCTTCCTCATGTGATTTCAATTGTTACCATGAAAATTTGCTAGGTGAAGGTTCCTCTCTCACCAGCCATGGCACTTCAGAAAAGGACTTCTGTGAATCCATGGGCCTGACCCAGTCTGTGAACTTTCTGACCCAGAATTCTGCCAACGCCAAAACTTCCCTTATGGATTAGCAAATGACCAAAAATCCGTGTTAATGTCTTCTGCTCTTCCTCTTAATGTCTCCTGCTCTTCCTCTGCTCCAATTGGTTCATCTGATCATGTGCTTGCAAGATTCAACATCTCTCTGGCTGTTCTCACAGAGCCGCCTCACCCCCGGCAAGTCTGGCAAGCCACTCAAACATGGCAGGCCAACTTTCCACCTCACTTCACTTCTGGTCTCCTATCTCTGCCACCCCTGACATCAACTCAGCCTGGGAGTTCTTCCACAGACACCTGCTCTATATATGCACCGATCCATCCCATCTTGTCTTCACTTTACTCGTTTTTCCTGTCTGTCATAGATACCCTTCCTGTCTGTCACACATGGTACTAAAGCGCGGCGTTACGCGCGCTGCTTGTGAGCAAGGAGGAAACGGACAAGCGGTAACATATAAACGCCTTTATTCAAGACTACACTGTAACACTGTACCGCTCCGGGCTGGGCGCCCGGTGTCTCTCATGAGGCCACGCCTACCCCTCGGACGTGGCCACCGCCCACTTGGTGCGTGGAATGATGTCACCACGCCAGTGGGCTTTTGTGTCCGCCACACGCGCCCCCCCAGAATTCCCGCGCACCTGGAGGGCCAGTTTGCGGGGCAGACGAATGACCCGGCCGAAGCGCCCCCTGGCGATCGGCGGCGTCCGGGGTGCAGGGATGCCAGGTGGGATGCCCCTGGCTGCTCCTGGGATGGGTGCAGGACCGGGGGGCGGCGTGGCGGCGGGGCTGGGCGGTGCCGGGGGTCCGCCCGCAGGAGGGCGGCCCCGACGTGGGGGTCGGGCCACTGGCGGTGGATGGTCCACATCGAGGTGGGCCGGCTTGAGGCGGTCTACCGAAACGCGGTCAGGAGTACCGCCGATGTCCAGGGTGAAGTGCTTCGCCCCGGTCTCCAGCACGCGGAAAGGCCCGTCGTACGGGGGCCGCAGTGGTGTCCGATGGGCATCGTGGCGGACGAAGACGTACTCCGCCGTGCGAAGCTCCGGGGCGACGTGCGTCGGTGGGTGCCCGTGGCATGCCGTTGGCACCGGGGCGAACCTCTGGGCGGTCTCTTGCAGAGCGGAGCGCTGCTGTGCCGCGGACCATGGTGCCGTGGAGTCGGGGAGGAACTCGCCCGGCACCCGCAGCGGTTGCCCGAAGACCAACTCCGCCGCGGATGCGCGCAGGTCCTCCTTGGGCGCCGTCCGGAGGCCCAGCAGGACCCAGGGGAGCCTGTCGACCCAGCCGCCGTCGCGGAGGGTGGCCCGGAGCGCGGCCTTCAATGAGCGGTGAAATCGCTCACACAGGCCGTTAGCCTGGGGGTGGTAGGCCGTGGTTCGGTGCAGCCGGACCCCGAGCCCCTGCGCAACCGCCCCCCAGAGCTCCGAGGTGAACTGGGGGCCGCGGTCGGATGAGATGTCTGAGGGGGCGCCGAACCGGGCGACCCAGGTGGCGATGAAAGCCTGCGCGACATCGGCCGCCGTTGTCGAAGCCAAGGGCACGGCCTCCGGCCACCGGGTGGTGCGGTCCACCATGGTGAGGACGTGGGTGAAACCCCGCGAGGGGGGCAGAGGTCCCACCAGGTCCACGTGGACGTGGTCAAACCGGCGTTCCGGCACCGTGAACGGGGCCAACGGGGCCTGGGTGTGCCGGTGCACCTTGGCGCGCTGGCACGCGAGGCATGTCCTGGCCCAGCCGCGGACGGCCTTCCGGAGGCCATGCCAGACGAACTTGTCGGCGATCAGCCTTTGGGAGGCCCTCGCGCCCGGGTGGGACAGGCCGTGGATGGCGTCAAACACCTGGCGCTGCCAGCCCGCGGGCACAATGGGGCGAGGACGCCCGAGGGAGACGTCGCACAAGAGGGCCGCGCCCGCGCCGTCGAACGGCACCTCGGTGACGCGGAGGCCCGTGACGGCGGTCCGCAAGGCCTGGACGTCGGGGTCAGCGGCCTGGTCCGCTGCCATCCGGGCATAGTCGATGCGGAGGTGGACTGCGTGGGCGACGGCCCGGGAAAGGCAATCCGCCACCGGGTTGTCCTTCCCCGCGACGTGCTGGATGTCCGTCGTGTACTCGGACACGGCCGAGAGGTGACGCTGCTGCCGGGCCGACCACGGCTCGGTGACCTTGCCCATCGCGAAGATCAGCGGCTTGTGGTCGACGAAGGCAGTGAACGCCCGGCCCTCGAGCAGATGGCGGAAGTGCCTGACCGCCAAGTGAAGTCCGAGCAACTCGCGGTCGAAGGTACTGTAACGGCGTTCGGGCGGGCGAAGCTGCCGGCTAAAGAACGCCAGCGGTTGCCAAGCTCCACGCACCCATTGCTCGTGCACCGCGCCCACCGCGTAGTCCGAGGCATCGGTGGTGAGGGCGATCGGTGCATCGGGCGCCGGGTGCGCGAGCATGGTGGCGTTAGCCAAGGCGAGCTTCGCGCCCGTGAACGCCGTGTGCATCTGCTCGGTCCAGGTAACGTCGCCTTTGCCCGGCTTACCTCGGAGAGCTTCGTGCAGGGGGCGCAGGAGCTGGGCGATACGGGGCAGGAACCGATGGTAAAAGTTCACCATGCCCAGGAACTCCTGCAGCCCTCTGATCGTGCGGGAGCGCGGAAACCCCTTCACCGCCTCCACCTTGGCCGGCAGGGGGACGGCTCCGTGCCTGGTGACACGGTGCCCCAGAAAATCGATTGTGGCGGCGCCGAACCGGCACTTTGCGGGGTTCACAATCAGGCCATGCTGGCCCAGGCGTTCGAAGAGCGTGCGGAGGTGGCGTAGGTGCTCTTCGCGGGACGCGCTGGCGACGAGGATATCGTCCAGGTAGACGTAGACAAAATCCAAGTCGCGCAGGACGCTGTCCATCAGTCGCTGGAACGCCTGAGCCGCATTCTTCAGACCGAAGGGCATGCGCAGGAACTCGAAGAGTCCGAATGGCGTGATGACCGCCGTCTTCGGGACGTCCTCCGGCCTGACGGGGACCTGATGGTAGCCGCGTATGAGGTCCACCTTCGAGAAGAAGGACCTGCCCGCCAAACGGGCGGAAAAGTCCTGAATGTGGGGGACGGGGTAGCGGTCGGGAGTCGTGGCGTCATTGAGACGGCGATAGTCCCCGCACGGTCGCCATCCCCCGCCGGGCTTCGGCACGATGTGCAGCGGCGACGCCCAAGCGCTATCTGAGCGCCGAACGATGCCGAGTCGCTCCAGGGTAGCGAACTCCGCTTTTGCCACCGCCAGCTTCGTCGGCTCGAGGCGGCGTGCCCGGGCGTAGACCGGTGGCCCGACGGTGGGGATGTGATGGGCCACCCCGTGCTTGACGGCCCCCGCCGAGAAGGTGGGCCGCGTGAGGGCCGGGAAACCGGCGAGGAGGCGGGTGAATGCGTCCGCTGCCGGAAGCGTACAGACCAACGTGGCCGGAACCGAATCGTTCGGCAAGCCGCTTGGCAAGCCGCTCGTTGAGCTGGGCAACGCACATGCGAGCGAGCTGAACGTCTCGGCCTGGACAAGCCGTCTGCGCTTGACGTCGACCAGGAGCCCATTAGCGCACAGGAAGTCCGCGCCAAGCAGTGCCATGGGCACGTCGGCGGTGACGAACGTCCATCGGAAAACCTGCCCTCCAAACCGCAGAGAGAGGCAGCGTTTTCCGTACGTACGGATGGGCGTCCCGTTCGCGGCAAGCAGCGCGGGGCCCCCACCCGCGGCGTGCTTGTCTGACATGCCGGCGGGAATGACACTCACCTGTGCTCCCGTGTCGCACAGGTAACGGCGCCCGGAGAAGGTGTCCGTTATGAACAGCAGGCTGCTCGAACGGCCGGCGCTCATCGCCACAATTGAGCGCCGGCCCGGGCGTTTCCCGACCCGTTGAAGGAGCACGGCGGATGACACCGCCGAGCTTCGTGGCCGAACTTGGCGTGGAACCAGCACCAGGTGGTGGAGCTGGAGGAGCGCGGCTGGCTCCGCCAGGCCGGTGGAGTCGACGGGTTTCCCCGCGGTGGCGGTTTTCGCCGCGGCGGTGGGCGGGGCGTGGCGGCGTTCACGAGGTGCGTATCAGCATGCTGCTGAACCACAGCGTGCTGTAGAAGATGATGCTGTGGAACATCAGCGTGCTGTAGAAGATGATGCTGTGGAACATCAGCGTGCTGTAGAAGATGATGCTGTGGAACATCAGCGTGCTGTAGAAGATGATGCTGTGGAACAGCAGCGTCGAAGGCCGTGACGGCCACGCCAACGCTCGCCCGCGTGTCCGAAGCGGCGAAGTACTTGTCCGCCTCGGCCGCCAATGCTCGGGGTTCCGTTAGCCCGGTCCCGGCCAACGCGAGGCGAACCTGCGCTGGAAGTTGGCGACGGAAAAGCGCCCGGAATAGCGAACCGGGGGCTTCGTCGCCCAACAGTGACAGCATATGGTCCATTCGGACCGACGGGCGCGTCTCACCGAGCTCGGGGAGATCCAGGAGGCGGTCGGCCCGTGCGTCGTCCGTGAGTCTGAACGTGGCTAGGAGTAGCCGCTTGAGTGCCTCGTACTTGTGGCCGTCCGGTGGGTGGCGAAGGACGGACACAACTCGAGCGGCCGTGCCGGGCCCGAGGGAGGCGACGACGTGGCAGTAGCGCGTGTCATCGCCGGTGAGGTGCCGAAGCTGAAATTGGGCTTCGGCCTGGACGAACCAGACTTCGGCCTGAGCCTCCCAAAATTCCGGAAGTTTGACGAAGGCGGCCATGGCGATGGCGTCGCGTGTGGAAGGATCGCTCCGGCAGATCCAACGTCGAGGGTCACCAATAAAGCGCGGCGTTACGCGCGCTGCTTGTGAGCAAGGAGGAAACGGACAAGCGGTAACATATAAACGCCTTTATTCAAGACTACACTGTAACACTGTACCGCTCCGGGCTGGGCGCCCGGTGTCTCTCATGAGGCCACGCCTACCCCTCGGACGTGGCCACCGCCCACTTGGTGCGTGGAATGATGTCACCACGCCAGTGGGCTTTTGTGTCCGCCACAGTACACTGAATTCTGTAGCGAGGCATTTTTCTTGAAACAACTCGCCTTATCTTCCTGGGAAGCAAATCCAACTGAAACAACAGATCATTTCACAAAGCCAACAACAAGAGTGCCAACTCTCAGGGGAGCCAGAAAACAACATGTGACCAATCTCAAGATTGCACTTACAAACCTGTCTCCCTCCTCTAGAACCAGGTGGCACCTTGATAGGCCTATCTCTGGAGTATCTACCTGCTTTCAGCTCTCCTCGTCAAGGCTGGAGTGCCCCAAAGCAGTGTTCTGGACCCAGTCCTATTCCTAATCTTCATGAACAATCTCTCTGACTCTATAGAAAACTATCTTTATCGATTTGCTGACAACTCCACCCTCTGCCACAACCTTCCTAATACTTCAGAGAGGTGTGCAGCATACTCTTCTCTCCTTGCAGACATTGCTCAGATACACTCATTAGTTCCTCTTTTATCCCACCAGTGGAACCAATTTCATTCTCATTCTTCCCTCCAGGTCTTCAAGACAGCTTCCCTCCAGGTCCCTCCAGGTCTCCCCCACCCAAAACCATGATATTCTCTACCCTTGTTAACCCTCCCCAAGCCCACCTCTCCAAGTTTCCAGTTTTTTCTTTCAGTTTGCAGCTGTCTCCATCTTTTTCATCACATGACCTCCCCTAGCCCAATTACAAAAATAAAACATTTCCTCCTTCCCCAAGTGCTGCCACTCATCTCAAAATGCAATGTGTTGTGTTCTTTGTCCACATGTTTCTCTGTCCGTATTATTTAAATAACAGACATTGTTTGACTGTCCATGTGCCTTGACCTTTTCATATAAAAAGTCATACATTTATTTTGGTTTGACAATTCATTTTCTAGAAGCTTCATTACAAAATGCGAAACAATACTTGCCACAATTTGAAAATTCCAGAAGGTTTTGATGCCACAACCACTCCACAAACGTCAGCCTGGGGTCTTTTTTTTTTGCTTTTGTAGAACAACAAGTGAATCCACTTGGATTCCGCCCAGGTTGGCACATGGAAATTATGATGTAGCATAATTATCATCTCGGGTCAAGATTTGAAATTATGCCATGGTTTTTGTAAAATTGCTACTAGTATTCACATTATGTACTTTCACCAAAACATACATCATCATAGAAACATACATAGAATTTGGGTCCTCTGGGTCATTTGGGTCCTCTGGGTCATTTGGGTCCTCTGGGTCATTTGGGTCCTCTGGGTCATTTGGGTCCTCTGGGTCATTTGGGTCATTTGGGTCCTCTGGGTCATTTGGGTCCTCTGGGTCATTTGGGTCATTTGGGTCATTTGGGTCCTCTGGGGCATTTGGGTCCTCTGGGTCCTCTGGGTCCTCTGGGTCATTTGGGTCCTCTGGGTCCTCTGGGTCATTTGGGTCCTCTGGGTCATTTGGGTCCTCTGGGTCCTCTGGGTCCTCTGGGTCATTTGGGTCCTCTGGGTCATTTGGGTCATTTGGGTCATTTGGGTCCTCTGGGTCATTTGGGTCCTCTGGGTCCTCTGGGTCATTTGGGTCCTCTGGGTCATTTGGGTCCTCTGGGTCATTTGGGTCCTCTGGGTCATTTGGGTCCTCTGGGTCATTTGGGTCCTCTGGGTCATTTGAGTCCTCTGGGTCATTTGGGTCCTCTGGGTCATTTGGGTCCTCTGGGTCATTTGGGTCCTCTGGGTCCTCTGGGTCCTCTGGGTCATTTGGGTCCTCTGGGTCATTTGGGTCCTCTGGGTCATTTGGGTCCTCTGGGTCATTTGGGTCCTCTGGGTCATTTGGGTCCTCTGGGTCATTTGGGTCCTCTGGGTCATTTGGGTCCTCTGGGTCATTTGGGTCCTCTGGGTCATTTGGGTCCTCTGGGTCATTTGGGTCCTCTGGGTCATTTGGGTCCTCTGGGTCATTTGGGTCCTCTGGGTCCTCTGGGTCATTTGGGTCCTCTGGGTCATTTGGGTCCTCTGGGTCATTTGGGTCCTCTGGGTCATTTGGGTCCTCTGGGTCCTCTGGGTCATTTGGGTCATTTGGGTCCTCTGGGTCCTCTGGGTCATTTGGGTCCTCTGGGTCATTTGGGTCCTCTGGGTCCTCTGGGTCCTCTGGGTCATTTGGGTCCTCTGGGTCATTTGGGTCCTCTGGGTCATTTGGGTCATTTGGGTCCTCTGGGTCATTTGGGTCCTCTGGGTCATTTGGGTCCTCTGGGTCATTTGGGTCCTCTGGGTCATTTGGGTCCTCTGGGTCATTTGGGTCCTCTGGGTCATTTGGGTCCTCTGGGTCATTTGGGTCCTCTGGGTCCTCTGGGTCATTTGGGTCCTCTGGGTCATTTGGGTCCTCTGGGTCATTTGGGTCCTCTGGGTCATTTGGGTCCTCTGGGTCATTTGGGTCCTCTGGGTCATTTGGGTCCTCTGGGTCATTTGGGTCCTCTGGGTCATTTGGGTCCTCTGGGTCATCTGGGTCATTTGGGGTCTCTGGGTCATTTGGGTCCTCTGGGTCATTTGGGTCATTTGGGTCCTCTGGGTCATTTGGGTCCTCTGGGTCATTTGGGTCCTCTGGGTCATTTGGGTCCTCTGGGTCATTTGGGTCATTTGGGTCCTCTGGGTCATTTGGGTCCTCTGGGTCATTTGGGTCCTCTGGGTCATTTGGGTCCTCTGGGTCATTTGGGTCCTCTGGGTCCTCTGGGTCATTTGGGTCATCTGGGTCATTTGGGTCCTCTGGGTCATTTGGGTCATTTGGGTCCTCTGGGTCATTTGGGTCCTCTGGGTCATTTGGGTCCTCTGGGTCATTTGGGTCATTTGGGTCCTCTGGGTCCTCTGGGTCATTTGGGTCCTCTGGGTCATTTGGGTCCTCTGGGTCATTTGGGTCCTCTGGGTCATTTGGGTCCTCTGGGTCATTTGGGTCCTCTGGGTCATTTGGGTCCTCTGGGTCATTTGGGTCCTCTGGGTCATTTGGGTCCTCTGGGTCATTTGGGTCCTATATTCCTATCCTATAACATATATATCTCCTATAACCTATCCTATAAATATAGATTTGATGACGTCATGTTTACACATCTGAGCGACAGAAATGAGCGACAGAAATGGGTGACAGAAACTAGCTTCACTTTTGAGCGCCCGAAATTCCCAGGCAAACGCTATAACGCACCAGGTTTACAACCTGTGCGTTAATAAAGTGGGGCTAGCAGGATGGCCTAGGCTTTAGATTGCCGAGAGGTAGGCACACTCGCCTCTTACAATGGTGAGAAAAAGTTTGTGAACCCTTTATAACTTTCTGGATTTCTGGATAAATTTAGATCCATTCATCCTTACAGAATTGCTTCTACTCAGATATTTCCGGCTTTCTTGCAGGAACTGCTCGCTTCCGATTCTGCCATAACCTTTCAATTGGGTTAAGGTCTGGACTTTGAGTTGGCCACTCCAAAACGCAAAATCTCCTGCTACAGCCATTCTGATGTAGATTTACTTGTGTGTTTAGGATCTTTGTCTTGCTGCATGACCCACTTTCTGTTAAGCTTCAGCTCATGGAAAGATGCACTGACATTCTCCTGTAGAATTTTCTGGTACAATCCAGAATTCATGGTTCCGTTAATGATGGCAAACCGTCCGGGTCTTGAGGCAGCAAAGCAGCTCCAAACCATGATACTCCCACCACCATGCTTCCCAGTTGGGATGAGGTTCTTATGTTGAAATGCAGTGCTTGGTTTTCGCAAAACATAACATTTCTCATTGAAGCCAAAAAGTTCCACTTTCGACTCATCTGTTCATGGAACATTTGTCCAATAGTCTTCTGGGTCATCCAGGTGGTATTTGGCAAACTTGAGACGGGCTGCAATGTTCTTGGAGAGCAGTCGTTTCCTCCTTGCTGTCTTCCTATGCACACCCTTCTTGTTCAGTGTTTTCCTGATGGTCATGATGATGATGATTCCATTTTCCTGATGCTCATGAACACTGACATTAGCCAATGCAATAGAGGCCTGCAGACCCTGGGGTTCTTTGTGACCTCTTGGATTATTGTGCTCCTTACTCTTGGGAGTGATTTTAGTTGGGCGACCTCTCCTGGAAAGAGGATGGTGTTGCATTTTCTCCATTTGTACACGATCTGCCTGACGGTGGGTTTGTGGAGCCCAACATGTTTAAAATGGTTTTGTAACCCTTTCCAGACCGATGAGCATTGACAACTCTTTTTCTGAGGTCCTCAGAAATCTCTTTTGATCGGGGCATGACGCACTTCCACAAACCTCTGTGGTGAAGACCAGACTCTGATGGTGACGAACAAAGTTTATGTTTTTCATATAGGGCAGGACCACCCAAACTCACTCCTCATTGTCATCCCATTGATTGAAACACCTGACTGTAATTAACCCCTTAATTGAGGTGATTCACCTGGAGGTTCACATACCTTTTTTTCTGACAAATAAATTTAATGTTGGATCATTTTGCTCAAGAAATAAATTAAAAAGTAGATTTTTTTGTGCTATTTCTTTAATCAGGCTCTCTTTATGTATTATTAGCCGAATCCACCCGGTGTTGCCGGGGTTCTTTTTAAATGAATTTACTACTATAATTCAACTTTTACTCGCTGCCATAGAAGATTGACCACTATAATTCAGCTCAGCTTTTAATTGTGAAATGGGCCCAGCCTAGCCGATGCGGCCTCGACCAGCCTCGCCACCTAGCCTATAACCTTCCCGGGGCCCGGCCCGTCCCGACATTTTTGGTTCTTTTTGAATGAATTTACTACTATAATTCAGCTTTTACTCGCGGCCGTAGAAGATTGACTACTATAATTCAGCTCAGCTTTTAATTGTGAAATGGGCCTCGACCGGCCTCGCCACCTGGCCTAAAACCTTCCCGGGGCCCATCACGACATTTTTTGTATTGGAGGTTTCCTCCTATCTTTCACCGTTCAGCAGATTAGCTTGCGCAGCCAAACTAACAAAAACTTTCTTTTATATATATATATAAATAAATATAATAAAATAAAATAATAATAACTAGACGAAAGCACCCGGCATTGCCCGGGTTCTTTTTGAATGAATTTACTACTATAATTCAGCTTTTACTCGCGGCCATAGAAGATTGAGTACGACAATGCAGCTTAGCTTTTAATTGTGAAATGGGCCCAGCCTGGCCGAAGCAGCCTCGACAGGCCTCGCTACCAAGCCTATAACCTTCCTGGGGCCCGTCCCGACATTTTTAGTTCTTTTTGAATGAATTTACTACTACAATTCAGCTTTTAATCGCGGCCGTAGAAGATTGACTACTATAATTCAGCTTAGCTTTTAATTGCGAAATGGGCCTCGACTGGCCTTGCCACCTAGCCTAAAACCTTCCCGGGGCCCGTCCCGACATTTTTTGTATTGGAGGTTTCCTCCTATCTTTCACCGTTCAGGAGATTAGCGTGTGCAGACAAACAAACAAAAACTTTCTTTTATAATATAGAGAGATAATTAGGCCGCAAATGAAGATCTGATCATATTTTAGGTCAAATTTATGCACAAATACAGAAAATTCCAAAGGGTTCACAAACTTTTTCTCACCACTGCAGCTGTTTAGCCTGGGTTTGAATCCCAACCCAGCTATAAATTGTCATCCTGGTATTTCACAGGCAGGGTGAATCATCGATGTGTGTGCCGTCCCCCAGACGGACGTTAAACTCGCATTCCGTCTGCCAGCATTAGTTTGTGGACGTCAAAGACCCCACAATGTCCTTCTGAAGAATAGGCGAGCTGTGACCACCACCATGAACAAATTACAAATTCCTGCCGTAACTACTGCTGGGAAGGCAATGGCAAACCACTCCGAACAACCCTCGCTCAGGAATCTGCTTCGGTGGCATCGACACTTTGTGAAGAGCATGGCACATCAGAGAGAGAGAACAAAAAGTGCAGATTAACATTAAACCACAGCACCCCCTTGTCCCCTTGCATCCTCACATTGCAGTGATCACAGTCTCCATCCATCCATCCATCCATCCATCCAGTTGTGTAAGCCCCTGGATTTTGACTATACCGTTATCAACTGAAAACCAGGCTCATTTTTGTCCTGCAGGCCCTGGGCTGGCATTCATCGCGTATCCGCAAGCTGTGGCACTCATGCCACTTTCACAACTCTGGGCATCCTTGTTTTTCTTCATGCTGATTCTGCTGGGACTCGACACACAGGTCACTCGGACTCCTCATGCACACATGCCATTTCAAGTTTATGTCCTACATTTCTGGGATAATGCAACAGCTGCCCAGTGGTAGATTGTCAATGTCAGTTGTAAAATCTGTGGCCTTTTGTGCACCCAACTTGCAACTTCCTTCCTCCCCCTTGCATTATTAAACAGTGCATAACACCACCAAGTATAATTTAGTGAGAGGGGAAAAAAAAGAGCTGCATCTACCTCTACACAACCAGCCTCATGCGTCACTAGACTAACCTAGACTGGACCCTAGACAGCCAAGGAGTTGGACATTGGGATGAAGGGAAGATGTCAATCAGCCTGCATTCTCATGGTGCTGTTACATTTTCCTGTACAGTTTGTCGGTGTGCAGTCATTTGTGACCGCCTTCACAGACCTCTTCCCAAAGACCTTGAGAACTCAGCTCCGTAAGAACATCTTCTTGATCGTTTGCTGCACCATAAAGTTTCTGCTTGGGATCTACCTCATCACATCGGTAAGATTACCTGCTGTGATATCTTTACACTACATTTACCTTGGGGTCGGGGAGATTTAAAAAAAATAACCATTCATGTGTTATGGGCAACCCTCTGGACACTTCATTCCCGTTGCAATGTCTTGGTCTTGGTTCGACTCGGCCGGGGTTCGAACCGATTTCCCAGAATCAGAACGGACGCTCCAACTATTACGCTGCCGAGGCTGGAAGTAGTTTTGCATCAAACAAGAGAATCTTCAAAACTTTTAACATTTATTCAACGACATCCAGAAACCGTATCCCTGCGCATTGCGGTGTGTACCCCGGTTTAGAATAGGTACACCGTATCCCTGCGCATCGAAGAGGCGACCAAGGGTTGGCGTCAGGAAGGGCATCCGGCCATAAAAACATTGCCTCAAACAGGGAACCATGATTGTCATGGGGCCCGCAAGGCTAACCCCCGCTCTAGCGGGGAAAATGGCCTTAAAACGATCATTCATTCATTCATTCATTCATTCATCCAGAAAAATGGGAAAAATAATCCTGACCACACAAATACTTTAAATCATAGGCTTGTTCCTTGGGTTATCAATTTTAAGACAGCAAGGCAAAAATATACACCAAATATTGAAAGTTATCAGGAAATCGGTCGAATTTACAATGCATGGACACAGGCCTCAATCTTGAATAAGGGTTAGACGAGGCCTAGCCCCACGTGGACATTAAAAGTATCAAATTACATCCGATCTGGTGACGTAGTTGTTTGAGCACAATTCATGTCGAAAACAGAAAGCAACTCAAACTTCAACTTCTTGTCCACTTTCCAAGTGGTGTTCGACATGGCAAGAGTGAAAAGTGGAATTTACACGAATGTATAGGCCTATATATATATAACAGAGATGGCTGTCCGTGTCCGTTCGTGGTTATGCTGATTGGCTGGTGCGAGCCTAGGAGCAATGTGATTGGCTCCTGGAAAGATTAAATAATGTATCGTAGTCTTATTAAAAGCTCATATTCGAAATCTGATTCCATATTTCATGATCGGAACTCATGGCCTAAATAATTATGTCGAAATCCAAAGTGAGATTTTAACCAAATTAGGAAGAAGCCATTTTTACAAATTATGTAGTTAAATAACATCCTCCGTGAGATTCGAGGTAAAATGGCTCCAAAAATTCTTTTTTTCACTCTGTTAAAGGTAATTATTGTATTGAAGGAGCTGGGGCTCCCACGTCGATCGGAAGAATGGACGCGACAAAAAGCTGGAATTCATCCGAGTTGCTTTATTCAAACCAAACACTCAGGCACTCTGAAAAGCCCGTTTTCTCGGGCAGCAATATATATACATATTATCCCGGAGCGTTTGCCCAGGAAAGGCGAGAGGGGGCGTGGCCCAGCGTCCTGGCTGCGGCCTGGCAAGTTGAGGGCGAGCCTGCCCGGGCGTCACGACCGAGGCCTGGCAAGTTGAGCGCGGGCCTGCCCGGGCGTCCTGGACGAGCCCGGCATGGTGATCGCTCCGCGTCCTTGATAGGTGCAAGGCGATTGTGAAAACCCAGCGAGCCGTCCCCCCAGAATCGACTTGCACCGGCAGGGTCAATTTGAGGGGGGTCCTGATGACCCGGCCGAAGTGACGCCTGGCGGGTCATGGGAGGGGGTCCGGTGTGGTGGTGGGCGGTCGAGTGGGGGGCACCGTGGACGGGGGGCGGCCTTGCCGCGGCGGAAGGGCCACCCGTGGTGGGTGGTCGACGTCCACGTGCGCCGGCTTGAGGCGGTCCACCGCAATCCGGTCCGACCTGCCGCCGATGTCGATGACGAACGACTTGTCGTCCCGTCGCAGCACCCGGAAGGGCCCGTCGTACGGCGGCCGGAGTGGCCCCCGATGTGCGTCGTGACGCACAAAAACATACTCCGCTGTGCGAAGTGCTGGGGGGACGTAGGACTGGGGGTCACCGTGGTGGGATGTTGGCACGGGGGCAAACCGTCGGGCGGCCTCCTGGAGGTCCGAGCGCTGGTGAGCTGCGGACCAGGGACTGGTAGCGTCGGGCACGAATTCGCCCGGGACGTGTAGCGCCTGGCCATAGACAAGCTCGGCGGTGGATGCCTGGAGGTCCTCCTTGGGGGCCGTGCGGAGGCCCAAAAGGACCCACGGCAGCCGGTCGGCCCAACCGCCGTCTTGAAGGCCGGCCATGAGCGCGGCCTTCATGGAGCGGTGGAATCGCTCGCACAACCCGTTTGCTTGGGGGTGGTAGGCCGTAGTACGGTGGAGCTTGACCCCCAGGTTGCGGGCGACCGCGCCCCACAGCTCGGAGGTGAACTGTGGTCCGCGGTCTGACGAGATGTCCGCCGGTGCGCCGAAGCGGGCGACCCAGGTGGCGATGAAAGCCTGCGCCACGTCGGCGGTGGTGGTGGAGACGAGGGGAACGGCCTCCGGCCACCTGGTGGTCCTGTCCACCATGGTGAGCAGGTGTGTGAACCCCCGTGACGGGGGGAGGGGGCCCACCAGATCCACGTTGACGTGGTCGAAACGTCGTTCGGGCACGGTGAAAGGTGCCAGCGGGGCCTGGGTGTGTCGGTGGACCTTGGCCCGTTGGCAGGCCTTGCAGGTGCTGGTCCAATCGCGGACGTCCCGACGAAGGCCGTGCCAGACGAATCGCGCCGACACCAGCTTCTGGGAAGCTTTCCGGCCCGGGTGGGAAAGGCCGTGGAGGGAGGCGAAGATGCGGCGTTGCCAGGTGACGGGCACGATGGGGCGAGGCTGGCCTTGGGAGACGTCGCAGAGCAGGACAGTGTCCGCGAAGGGGATGTCGGCCAGGCGGAGGCCCGTGTCCGCCGCCCGGAGGGCTTGCACCGTGGTGTCGGTGGTTTGGTCCGCCGCCATAAGCGCAAAGTCCACGCCCAGGGGCCGCATGAGTTGAGCAGCGCGGGGCACGAAGCGGTGATAAAAATTCACCATTCCCAGGAATTCCTGCAGGGCCTTTATGGTGCGGGGACGCGGGAACGTGGTGATGGCCTCGACCTTGGTTGGCAGCGGCACGGCCCCGTTCTTGGTGATGTGGTGGCCCAAAAAATCAACGGCCGTCGTGCCGAAGTGGCATTTGGCCGGGTTGACGATGAGGCCGTGCTCGCTGAGGCGCCCGAACAGTGTTCGGAGGTGGAGGAGGTGCTCGGCCCGGGACGTGCTGGCGACGAGGATGTCGTCCAGGTAAACGAAAAGGAACGGCAGGTCACGCAGCACGCCGTCCATCAAGCGCTGGAACGCCTGAGCCGCGTTCTTGAGACCAAACGGCATCCGCAAGAATTCGAATAAGCCGAACGGCGTGATGACTGCCGTTTTAGGGACGTCGGCCGCCCTGACAGGTACCTGGTGATATCCCCGTATGAGATCAATTTTCGAAAAAATGACCCGTCCCGCCAGACGGGCGGAGAAGTCTTGGATATGCGGGATCGGGTACCTGTCGGGGGGTGGTAGCGTCATTGAGACGGCGGTAGTCGCCACACGGGCGCCATCCACCCCCCCCCCCGGCTTTGGCACGATGTGCATTGGCGAGGCCCACGCGCTATCGGAGCGCCGCACGATGCCGAGGTGCTCCAACACGTCGAATTCGGCCTTCGCCACGGCGAGCTTGGCTGGGTCGAGGCGGCGGGCCCTGGCGTAGACCGGCGGGCCCGTGGTTGGTATGTGGTGCTCGATCCCATGCCGTACTGCGACGGCCGAAAACGTCGGCCGCGTGAGGGCCGGGAACTCCGTGAGCAGGCGAGCAAACTCGTTCGCCGCCGGGACGGCGCATGCCAGCTCGGTCGGCGCGGAGCTGCTCAATGTGCATACCAGGGAGCTGAAGGTTTCGGCGTTGATTAAACGACGCCGTTGGACGTCCACCAGCAGTCCGTGTGCGCAGAGGAAGTCGGCGCCTAGCAGAGCCATGGGCACGTTTGCGGTTACAAACGTCCAAGCAAAGCGTTGGCCGCCGAAGCAGAGGGTGACGTTGCGCGGGCCGAAGGTGCGGATGGTCGATCCGTTGGCCGCAACCAAGGAGGGGCCGCAACCCGCGGCCTGCCTGTCCTGGTCAGAGGCGGGTATGACGCTCAGTTGGGCCCGGTGTCGCACAGGAAGCGCCGTCCGGACGCTTTATCCGTGATGAACAGTAAGTTGCCCGTGTGGCCGGCGCTCATGGCTGGTAATGAACGCCGGCCCGGCCGTTTCCCGGCCTGCCGAAGGTGCACGGGGGTCGGCATGTCCGGGCCTTCTGTCCGAACCTGGCATGATAGTAACACCACGCTTGGTCAGGTGGAGGCCCCGGTCGTCGTGCTGGAGGTGGTCGGCTCGGTGTAGCGGCCGCCAATTGCGTCGGCAGTTCGGTCGTCGACCATGCCGGGTGCTCGGGCGCCATGGGTGTTGCGTCGGACGGCGGTGGGTCCCATGTCGCCGCTGCGATGCGCTGGCCTGCGGCGGAGATCTTGTCGGCTTCTCTGGCAAGGGCTTGGGGATCTGTGATCGTCGTGCTTGCCAGGGCGAGGCGTACCGGGTTAGGCAGCTGACGGAGGAACAGCTCCCGGAACAGGAATGCTGGAGAGTGCTCGCCGAACAGTGAAAGCATGTAGTCCATTCACTCGGAAGGGCGCGTGTCGCCGAGCTCGGGCAGATCGAGCAGGCGCCGTGCGCGTTCCGCCGATGGGAGGGCGAAAGCGTCGAGGAGAAGCTTCTTAATCGCGCCGTATTTGTCAGCAGCTGGTGGGCTCTCGAGGAGGCTCAGGGCGCGGGCCGCGGTGGCCGAACCGAGCGCTGCTACCACATGGTGGAAGCGGGTGTCGTCGGCCGTGATGCCTCGCAGGGCGAACAGGGAATCCGCCTGTGCGAACCAAACCGCCGCGTGAGCCTCCCAGAAGGTAGGCAGTTTAAGGGCGACTGCCGTGTCCATGTCGGTAGGTCACCAATGAAGGAGCTGGGGCTCCCACGTCGATCGGAAGAATGGACGCGACAAAAAGCTGGAATTCATCCGAGTTGCTTTATTCAAACCAAACACTCAGGCACTCTGAAAAGCCCGTTTTCTCGGGCAGCAATATACAGTATATACATATTATCGCGGAGCGTTTGCCCAGGAAAGGTGAGAGGGGGCGTGGCCCAGCGTCCTGGCTGCGGCCTGGCAAGTTGAGCGCGGGCCTGCCCGGGCGTCCTGGACGAGCCCGGCATGGTGATCGCTCCGCGTCCTTGATAGGTGCAAGGCGATTGTGAAAACCCAGCGGTAGCCGCTACAGTATGTCTGATTTTATTTTACACCATCCAGGGACATCAGTTGTGATCTTTTTGGATTCTACTTTTATTATACATTTTAACGTATAGTAATACATACCGGAACAATATGGAATCAGTTTGATTATTAACTGCATTAAGGAGAGAGGGGAGGGACAGGGGAGTGGGAGGAAGAGTAGAGGTACAGGGGAGTGGGGGGGGAGAGGAGAGGGACAGAGGCGTGGGAGGGAGAGGAGAGGGACAGGGGAGTAGGAGGGAGAGGAGAGGGATAGGGGAGTGGGAGGGAGAGTGGAGGGACTGGGGAGTGGGAGGGAGAGGAGAGGGACAGGGGAGTGGGGGGGAGAGGAGAGGGACAGGGGAGTGGGAGGTAGAGGAGAGGGACAGGGGAGTGGGAGGGAGAGGAGAGGAACCGGGGAGTGGGGGGGAGAGGAGAGGGACAGAGGCGTGGGAGGGAGAGAAGAGGGACAGGGGAGTGGGTGGGAGAGGAGAGGGACAGGGGAGTGGGAGGGAGAGGAGAGACACAGGGGAGTGGGAGGGAGAGGAGAGGGACAGGGGAGTGGGAGGGAGAGGAGAGGGACAGGGGAGTGGGAGGGAGAGGAGAGGGACAGGGGAGTGGGAGGGACCGGGGAGTGGGAGGGAGAGTGGAGGGACTGGGGAGTGGGAGGGAGAGGAGAGGGACAGGGGAGTGGGAGGGAGATTAGAGGGACAGGGGAGTCGGAGGGAGAGTGGAGGGACAGGGGAGGGAGAGGAGAGGAACAGGGCAGTGGGAGGGAGAGGAGAGGGACAGGGGAGTGGGAGGGAGAGTAGAGGGACTGGGGAGTGGGAGGGAGAGGAGAGGGACAGGGGAGTGGGGGAGAGAGAGGATGGAAAGAGGGCGGATGGGGAGAAGTGGAGGGAGAGAGAGGAGGAGGCTACCTTTGCTAGCTTTTCTTGTCACTTGGGACAGATACTCTTCCAAGTTGAATTGTTCTCAATGTTATGGAGGAGTCATGGTGCTGGGTGTGAAAAAAAATGAGAATACTTGGAAAAATAAAGGAATGACAAATTAAGTTAGAATATTAAAATGAAGGTTTCTGGTCTCTTTAGGGTGGCATCTACATATTCCAACTGATTGACAGCTTCGCAGTGAGTGGAGTGGCCCTTCTGTGGCAGATGTTTTGGGAGTCGATCATCATCAGTTGGGTGTACGGTACGTTCTGCACTACGCGGACATCACATACCGCATTATACCCAGTTACAAGGAACAAATGCTATTTTCACTCAGTTTTTTTTTGTGACAATCTTTGATGCTCCATTTACATGCAGGAGCCGAAAGATTTGTGTGCGACATTGCACGAATGGTTGGCTTCAAACCGACCTTTCTTCTCAAGTGGTGTTGGGCTGTTTTCACTCCACTATTGTGCTTGGTCAGTGACGAACACCTCAGCTTACATGTGAAATAATTTCTAAATGACTCTTTTATACGAATTTTTGTTTTTTAAAGCTCGAAAAATATTTTTTTACAATTCAAAAACACAACGACACCAATACCTTCATCATTTTTAGCGCACCTTTCCCCCTTCACACACACACACACGTTGTCAACTCCATATGTGGGTTTCAGAAGGTAGAACGGAGCCCTCCCAGGATTCAAAGTAGCGACCTTCGTGTGTGTGTGTGTGTGTGTGTGTGTGTGTGTGTGTGTGTGTGTGTGTGTGTGTGTATATATATTGTTACTGATCGCGGTTTAGATGTTATGATGGGCCGAGCGAAGGCCCCGCGACCGAACAGTTACTCCCCGATTAGAACCCAAACGTTGGCCGGATCGCACCGCAGCTATTCAATAGGGAAAAGACAAAGGCGACACGGATGTGAAGAAGAAGAAGAAGAAGAAGACAAAAAGGTTGGAAATACTACTAAATTTATTCCTACTATTTACATGCTCAAAGTAACCAAGGAGAAGGAAAGATAATAAAATAATATACAGAAGGATCAGAGACACAGTGCAATTATTAACTTATACAGACTTAATTATTCCCAGGACAATACAAACAAAGACACTGACTCACGCGGGGAATTGCAGAGTGGATTGCTGGAAGGAGGTGTGTGGCTGGAGGGGGAGGACGGCACGGAGCTGGCTGGAGCTTGATCCCGCACGGGACGTCGGGCTGGACCTCGACGGCCGCTGATGCCACCGGGCCTGTCGTGTGCGCGGGATCACGGGTCGGAGCTGCTTGGTGGAGCCGATGCGCTGGTGGGGGGGTCTGGCGTGACGGGTTCTCTCCTCCTTACGCGCTCTTGCTCTGATGACCCAGCTCTTTTTCGTCCCTCCTTGTCTCAACTCAAAGTGCATCTCTCGTGGGGGCGTCTCTCATGGGTTATATATAGCCCCACCCTTGAACCTTTGCGAACCTCCCCCAAACGTTCTCTCTCCGCCCTCTCAAGCCAAACCCCTTGTTCATGGTTGGTCGAGTGGGGCTGGCTCACTCCTCCCCTCTCTGACGAGGTGGGGACCCGCCTTTCTTCCCCAACCCTGCCTCGTGGTCAATGGCGGATGAAGGGAAAACCGCCCAACATGCAGTTGGCAATGCGAATTGCAATTGATGAAATGGGGGGAATGGAAGTGTTGGGAGTGGGAATGAAGGGAATCTATCTCTTTCACTGGTGCAATGGAGTACTTCAATTAATGGGAGACACAGCCTTACCCTAAAACACAGAATAAGAGATAACTATCAACAGGGGTATTCTATTATTTGGCTGACGTGTATGCTTGTGGACTAATTATGGGATTCTTAATTATGGAAATTCACCTTTACACAGCTCCGGAGGCAGGGGGGCGCAGAATAAACAATAATAACAATAATAATAAAGCACACAATCAAACAAAATATACAGTTCTCATATCCGCAACACTGCACCCTCCTCCTCTTAGGCACGTCCCGGGCCTACAACTTTTATTTAGTGTGACACGTAGGTGTAGTTCCCTCTACTTTTAACCTGACCCTGAGTGCGACAGTTTTAAAACATAAATAAATGTGTCCCGCTGCTCCATTGCACCCTGCCTAACAGACTTACGCCCACAGTTAACCGAATCGCGGAATGGTCTTCAAACTATACACTGACGGTGGGGAGCATTATTTACACTTGACGCTACTTTTATTTACAAAACTAACCCAGGACCTGTGATTGTTCTTTCTGGGGGGGAGACAGTCTGCTCTGCATCGACGCACCATGAAAGCACCCAAAAACGCACCAATACAAGCACCCAAGCACCAATCGGTGCAGTCACCATTGTTCAAGAGTGTTCAACAAAAATAAATTCAACAACCCCTAACCCTGCAGGTGATCTCTTGCTCTTCGGCTCCCTCTGCTGGTTATTATATTTGGTCTTCCAGATGTTGTCATCTTCCCTTGCTTTGCTTACTGGCGGCCTATTTGTATTAAAACTTGCACCCAATGTGTCCATTTTTATTTATTTTATTTATGGCCCACAGGGCCGACGAGTGTGGTTCACCTGTGGGGCATCGGTGCCCTGTGGCCAAGGTCCGCCAGCAAGATTTCGGGCCCTCATGGCCGGTTCCAGCAGAGGGGCCATGCCCCAACCCATGGGGTCCATAAGTGGTGCTCGGCCACAGACATGTGGTCCATAATGTGGTGCATCGATGCAGACAGCTGGTTCTGGGAATCCCGGGTGCACAATGGAGGACTCACGCACGCTCCCCTCGGCACCCAATGGCGCACAGGTCATGTGGGAGACAAAAGGAAGACAATTGAGCGAGGGGTAAGGTCACAAGGGTACACATCAATGAGGCAATGCAAGGCGAAATGCGTACGGAGGGCGAAGTGAGAAAGCTTGTCCCTACCGTACGTCACCCCCCTGTCACCTACACTACCCTTGCCCTTACCCCATATTTACAAAATCTACCCATTTACAAATTCGTCACTATTGTCACGTCTTCCCCATATTTCTCCGATACCAAATTTGTCTCCACAATCCCTCTATTTCAAAATTTGCCATCACCAATTCATCATCAATCCTCATAAGGAGGGAGAGATGGAATTACGCACAATGTCACACCCACGTCATGATGCGTCTCACAATCCAAACATTTGCATCATAAAAAATAATCAAAACATGGCATGGTGCGGAGTACCTGTCACCTCAGGTGAGTGGATGCAGATGGTGCGAGGAGACTTCATCCTAACTACTTTCTAAATGACATTAACACACTTTACACTACCCGGGGTCTTTCCCTGCCAATCCATTGGCCACTTACACTATGGGTTCTAAAAACCAATTCCCATTGACCAAACTGTGGTGCTTCTCAATTTGGGGTCTCACTCCCCCGATTCATCTCCCGGTGCCCTCGCACAATTTCTGGGCTGCGACGTGTAGCTCTCCCAGCAGGTCTACCCACCTGCACACCTCCACCACTGCAGTTGCCACCCGAGCTTACCTAGCTCCTCACCCTAACCTAACTAACTGGGGAAGGCCCTCTCCTGGCTCTGTCACCCCTTGGTGCCCTCTGGCACTGGGCTACCCGGGTCCGTCCTCCGGATCCTCGGGCCCCATCCACAACAACTACTACCGGCTCCCAGAGCCCACCTGCGGCCTCACCTGGCCGACATCCTCACAGTGGTGGAGTGCCCAAACCAACTACACACACACTAACAGGCTACACGCCCAGCCATTTCCACAACACTAATGCACCCATCCAAAGACCATTCTTTCACCCGCACCACAGATGCCAATATCCAACCACAATTTACCTGTACCCTCTACCTAACACTTACACTACCCGCCCCGGGTATCCGTGATGGGGGTCCACTCTTCCCCCATTCACACCTTCGCACCATCCACTCCACTCCACAATTTCCACCATACTCACTCCACGACCATCCATTCCAATACTCCATACCATTTATTCCATACACCTGTCCTCCATTCACCTGTCGTTGCACACCTGTGCAATCATACCTGATGCCACCTGCACCCTCCTCTTCCTGGACCAGTTGGTCAACACAACACACATCACCATCACTCACTCATACACTGCTCCACACACCTGTTCAGTTGCACACCTGTGCAATCACACCTGTTCAATCACACCTGTTCAATCCTCAAACACACGGGATCATCTCAGCTAACTACTCCCCTCTGAAACTTGCGCTTCCCAGTCGTCCCTTTAAACTATTGCGCTCCCACGTCATTATCATCCACACTAATCTACCTGCGTCCCCACTACAGGTATCAGTCACTAACTAATCTTAACGTTACCTAATGTCAATCTCTAGGGCCCTACACATTATATAACCTAACCCACCCGGGCTAGTTTTCACTGCCATACACCCCCTAATCTATAGCGCATTTGCCCCCTCTTGTGAGGGATGACAGAGTTGCCATCCCACCACATCGGGCATCTCCCACTATCAATTTCGCTCGTCCAAATCCAACAAATCAAAAATTTGTCATTTCATCTGCCAATCACCGTACCAACATCAAATTTTGCTTTTTTTCTAATTTCGGGGCCAAAACACTATCCTCATCACCCGTCTACTTATTACATCCTCTCGGTGCGCCAATTCACGTCTACAGCCCGGCTTCGTACAGCCGAGCAATGAATACGGGTTGTTTTGTGCCAGCGGCTGGATACGTCCCGCATTCGGGGCAGGGACGGGGGCTTACCCGGGCCGAGATCCCACGCACCACCTCGGCGTGGAGCCATCCAATGTCCCGATCTCGACCTGCCGGCACGTCTCAATAGAAAGTGGTCGCCATGACGACCCTTCCTATCGGGCTGCCCGCTCCGCCTAGTGGAGCCCGGACGCGGCCGTTCCAAGCGAGGCACAGCGTGGATCGCGTACGGCGGTTCTTTCGAACCCGCCGTGGCTCGGATCCCCGCTGGTCTTCGCGGCACGCGAAGCTGCCCGACGCGCACCGAGGGCCCGATTCGGCTATAAGTCGTTCTAACCTCTAACCCGGTTACCGTCGATGCCTCACCTGGATGCTTACAAGCATACGCTACCCCTTTCTTGCTCATACCTCCAGCTGTTCCCATGCTCCTCGTACCTTTCCTTACACACCTCGGTACACTCATTCCACTCACAGCCTTGGTCACACACCTGACCACCGAACACCTTGGCACACATTCGTCGCTCGCACACCTCACCAACACACCTCTTCGCGCCCCTTCCTCGGTCACCTCCTCTGTGACCAGCACAGGTGTGCTCTCACTCGCACACCCAACCACGTGCCTCACGACCAACTCAAGTGTGCATTCCCACACACGCTCTACCATTCCAGGTGTGCATCCTTCCATTCCAGGTGTACATCCTCGCTCACCTGTCACAACCAACTCACGCTCCGTGTCACTCTCATTACTTCCACCTCCATTCTTGACAGCGCACTCACCCTTACTCTCGACAGCACACTCTTTCCTCATGCACCCGTCCGTTACACACCTTTCTCGCGCACACTCTTGCGCACACTTTTCCATTACTTCCTCCGTAACACTCACCACACCGCGCTTCCATGTACCCCCTCGCACACGCGCTACTACCGACTCACTCTTGACGGCACACTCACTCCTCGGCGTGCACTTTTTCCTCACACACCCCATGGTCGGACATTCTCGCACACCTCTTTTTTCGCACACCAGACCTGTCGCACACTTCACCAACGGCCTCTCACGAACACCCGGATCCAAACCAATCCCCAAGCCGACTGAAGCTTTCCTCACATCATGTACATTTCCGATTATATCGCCACTCACCTCCGTACTTCGTCGTCGCACCTCCTTTGCCACCTGCAAACTCTTTATTTGGTTAGTGAACAGCACATTATGAGTTGAGCACCGACCTTGTACCAATTCCATTACCTCCTCCTGGATTTCTCTCTTAGTTTCTGTCCGTCTCTTCTTAATTTCACTCACCTCTTCTTCCACTTCCTCTAATTTTTGTTTAACTTCTTTTATTTCTCGGTGCGTCTCCTCAAGTTCGTCCTCTAAGGCTACCGTGACCGTCTCTATGTGCATCCTCACCTGCCGGTCCTTTGTCTCCATTATCTCTGTCACCTCGTCCACCCTCATTGTCAGTTCCTCACGTACCATCTGACATTGCCTCTGTGTCGCTATTAATTCGTTTTTAATTTCTTTTTGTGTCGCCTTTAACCCTCCTAGTACCGCAGTGTTCTTTTGAACCTGCTCCACTAACTCCGTCTGTCCCTCTGTCAGCTGTTCCACCTCCTCCGTCAGATCTTCTATTCCCCCTTGTAACTTCGCCGTATTATTTCTCACCTCTTTCTCCATACGCTTCTCACCTCGCTTTACCTCCTCGCGTAGCCCCGAAACCTCCTCACTCACACCTCGTCGTATCTCCTCTTTCATCTCCTCCATCTCCTTTGTAGATGCCACCCTCATCTGTCCCAATTCATCCCTCTGAGCATCCAATTTGGTTTCTACCCCGATTTTTACCTCCTCTATCTGCTCTCCCATTTGTTTAATTTCTCGGGCGGATTGCTCCCCTATCTCCCGCAATTTGTCCTCCATCCTATTTTCTAACCCCATTAACCCATTTTTTACCCCCTCTAACTGATTCTCCTGGGCAGCCATTCTATTTTCCACCCCCGTTAACCCATTCTTTACCTCTTTTATCCCGTTGTCTAACCCCTCAAAATTATTGTCTAACTTCTCACCGGTACCCCTCGCTTCGTTCCTCATTACCCCCATTTGGCCCTCCAATCGCTCACCCTGAGCATCCATCCGGTTCCCCATTACCCCCATTTGGCCCTCCAATCGCTCACTCTGAGCATCCATTTTTGCTTCTAGCCCCATATTTGCCATTAGTATGGTTGCATTAATCTGCGCCATGAGGTCCCGCACATCAATTCCCGCTATTTGCGCAGCGGGCGCGGCTACCCCGCGCTCGTGCGAGCCGCCACTTTGTGCGTCTGATACCACGTGCGCGAGAGCGCCATTTTGTGCGTCTGATACTCCCTCAACCGCACCTTCTTTACTCTCCTCCACCACTTTTCCCACTTCTTCCCTGGGGTCCTGGGTCGATTCTACCCCGTCTATCTCTCCCACCGGCATCCCGTCGCCTTGACCAGCCATGGCGCGATTTCAAAATTCGGGTTTTGCTTTAAAACAAAACAAATTTCGTCCGCTCCAAATTTTGACCAAATTTTTTCTAGATGTTTTAAAAATTTGGTTCGGGCCCCGAATCCCACTCCCAGACACCAATTGTTACAGACGCGGATTAAAGATGTTATTTTACCGAGCGGTTGGTATTACCGCGTCCGAACAGTTACTCCCCGATTAGAACCCAAACGTTGGCCGGATCGCACCGCAGCTATTCAATAGGGAAAAGACAAAGGCGACACGGATGTGAAGAAGAAGAAGAAGAAGACAAAAAGGTTGGAAATACTACTAAATTTATTCCTACTATTTACATGCTCAAAGTAACCAAGGAGAAGGAAAGATAATAAAATAATATACAGAAGGATCAGAGACACAGTGCAATTATTAACTTATACAGACTTAATTATTCCCAGGACAATACAAACAAAGACACTGACTCACGCGGGGAATTGCAGAGTGGATTGCTGGAAGGAGGTGTGTGGCTGGAGGGGGAGGACGGCACGGAGCTGGCTGGAGCTTGATCCCGCACGGGACGTCAGGCTGGACCTCGACGGCCGCTGATGCCACCGGGCCTGTCGTGTGCGCGGGATCACGGGTCGGAGCTGCTTGGTGGAGCCGATGCGCTGGTGGGGGGGTCTGGCGTGACGGGTTCTCTCCTCCTTACGCGCTCTTGCTCTGATGACCCAGCTCTTTTTCGTCCCTCCTTGTCTCAACTCAAAGTGCATCTCTCGTGGGGGCGTCTCTCATGGGTTATATATAGCCCCACCCTTGAACCTTTGCGAACCTCCCCCAAACGTTCTCTCTCCGCCCTCTCAAGCCAAACCCCTTGTTCATGGTTGGTCGAGTGGGGCTGGCTCACTCCTCCCCTCTCTGACGAGGTGGGGACCCGCCTTTCTTCCCCAACCCTGCCTCGTGGTCAATGGCGGATGAAGGGAAAACCGCCCAACATGCAGTTGGCAATGCGAATTGCAATTGATGAAAAGGGGGGAATGGAAGTGTTGGGAGTGGGAATGAAGGGAATCTATCTCTTTCACTGGTGCAATGGAGTACTTCAATTAATGGGAGACACAGCCTTACCCTAAAACACAGAATAAGAGATAACTATCAACAGGGGTATTCTATTATTTGGCTGACGTGTATGCTTGTGGACTAATTATGGGATTCTTAATTATGGAAATTCACCTTTACACAGCTCCGGAGGCAGGGGGGCGCAGAATAAACAATAATAACAATAATAATAAAGCACACAATCAAACAAAATATACAGTTCTCACATCCGCAACAATATATATATATCCAGTCGCGGCCAAAAATATTGGCACCCTTGCACTTTTTTCAAATAATGCACCATTTCTTCCAGAAAATTGTTGAAATTAAAAGATATTTTGGTATCCACATTTGTATTTCTTTGGTTTGCAGTGCAACAAAACAAAAAAAGCTGAAAAAAATTGCTAAATCTTAGCTTATTCCACACGGAAATCCTAAAATGGCCCGGACAATATTATTGTCACCTTTTAGAAGTTGTTAGAAATAATTAGATTTCAAGCAGGTGATTCTCCTTTACTTTGGAATTAAACTCACCTGTAATGAGTTGCAGATGCCTGCAATATAAAAATCACTCATTAAACCAGTTTGAATGGAGAAAAGGAGTCGTTCTGCTGTTTTGTGTCACTGTAAGTACTGCATTGAGCATGGAGAAAAGAAAGAAAACCAGAGAATTGTCTGAGGAGGTCAGACACAAGATTGTAGCCAAGCATGGACAATCTCAAGGCTACAATTTCATCTCCAGAAATCTTGATGTTCCTGTGTCCACCGTATGCAATGTTATCAGGAAGTTTAAGGCCCATGGCACTGTAGCCAACCTCCCTGCACATGGCCACAAGAGAAAACTTGATCGAAGATTGCAGCGAAGGATTCTTCGAATGGTGGAGAAAGCACCTCGATCAATTGCCAAACCGATTCAAGCTGACCTGCAGACACAAGATACGACCGTTTCAACTCACACCATCCGTCACCAACTCAATGAAAGGGGATTCTATGGTAGGAGACCCAGGAGGACCCCACTGCTGAGAGAGAGACATAAGAAAGCCCTACTGAAGTTTTCCAAAACACACCTGTACAAGCCAAAATCCTTCTGGGAGAATTTCCTGTGGACAGATGAGACCAAATTAGAGCTTTTTGGTAAAGCACATCATCTCTATGTTTACATAAAACAAAATGAAGCCTTCAAATTAAAGAACACCTTCCCTACAGTCAAACATGGATGAGGTTCAGTGATGTTTTTGGGTTGCTGTGATGCCTCTGGCACTGGGAGCTTTGAATGTGTGCATGGCATCATGAAATGAGGAAATTACCAAGGCATTTTGGAGCGCAATGTTCAACCCAATGTCAGAAAGCTGGGTCTCTTTCGAAGGTCATGGGTCTTTCAGCAGGACAATTACCCCAAACTCACTTCAAAAATCACCCAGGAATGGTTTAAGACCATTCCCGCTGGACTGTTCTGATGTGACCAGCAATGAGTCCAGATCTAAATCCCATTGAACATCCGTGGGGAGATCTGAAAGCAGCAGTTGGGAGAAGGCACCCATCAAATCTGGGAGAACTGGAGCAGTTTGCACAAGAAGAGTGGGCCAAGCTGCCAGTAGAGAGGTGGAGGAAGCTCATTCATGGCTATAGGAAGCGCTTGACTGCAGTTATTTTGTCCAAAGTCTGTGCTACCAAATATTAAATCTAGGGTGTCAATAATTTTGTCAATGCCATTTCTTTTTATTTTCTGTTTTGAAAGGATATATTAAGTTCCGAGTCAAAAACAAAGGTTCTGTTATATTAACAGTGAAATGTGGAATGTACGGTTATGTAGAAAAACGTTTCATACAAAGAACTGTGGAGACCAAATACTTTTGTCAATTTCAACTTATTTTTCGAGAAAATTTTGAGTTATTTGAAAAAAGTGGAAGGGTGTCAATATTTTTGGCCACGACTATGTATGAGTGTGTGCACGCACGCATGTGTGGGCATTTTTCTCAGATGGCTGAATGGATCTTTGTCAAAGTTTTCGAGGTTCATCGGCAATTTCCAGGGAGTGTTTTTGGGGAGAAAAAAAATTAACATTTTTTGATAAAATACGTGATTTTTTAAAATCGCTTTTCTTGCCTAAGCCATTGTAGTTACATGCAAGATAATATTAAATGATTCCCAACCCGTTCTTCAGTGGGTGCAGGGAAGTGTTTTCAGCCCCCGCAAAAAAAAAGAAAAAATTTTGATTTCTTTAAAATGCCAACAGGAGGAAAACAGCACCCAGCAATGCCAGGTACCCCTCCTAGTAATAAAAATAACAAGTCAGGAGACCACGATGGTTCACGAGCAAGCGGTATTCAATGACAAAGGACGGACTACAACCGAAACAGGCCCGGACAGGCCAGGCCGGAAATGTCAAAACGAAGGTTACTGACCTTGAAATGAGATAGAAAATAATGTATAGTCAGTTATGAGGTTAGTTAGCTACACAATACCGAAAATTCAGTTCGATTCCGACAACTTTGAAACTTTGACCTTTGTGACCTTCAAAGGTCAAAGGTCGAAGATTCTGAAATGTGTTGGAAAACTTGTATTTCATGATGTATGTGATAATATAAGATCATGTACGACATTTCACCCTATCAGGAAGCGAACAATGTAATAAAACCATCAAAAATCGACTTTTCTAAATTTCGTGACCTTGTGACTTTGACCTTGGGGCGAAAATGAAAACTCGAGCTCCGTGGGGCTACACACATGACATTGGCCTAACCAAATATCGAAACCCCTGTCAGATTCCACCAACTCCCTCGGAGAAGATGTAGCTTGAACTCGATTACCCCCTAAAAAGACATATTTTTCGGGCGTGGCTCCGCCCACAATGGGCGCAATACGCCCACTCTAGGCAGGACACAACTAGATCATGATATCAACCTCCCACCCAAGTTTCATCAAGATCGGATGATATCATCGGGTAGTTATGCTGCGGACAGACAGACACACACAGACACGCACACACAGACAGACGCACACACATGACGAATATAGTGGTCACTGTTTGATAACTCGTGAACCAAAAATAAGAATCACTTCACATACGACGCACGCACATCCGAACCTCTTCCAGTGTGTACGTAATAAAAGATGGCCGCAAGCAATTACAGAAGACTATTCAAAATATTTTTTATTAGCGCAAGGCATCAAGATCCAAGAACGTCTGTTACAGCAAAAACAGATATCAACAGTGGAACACTGAAGCAAAAAGAGAAAAAGAGCAGCAGTAAGTGGGTGATATTTTTTTAAAGATTCGACAGGACACGAAACAATCCAACAGGTAAAGTCTTGGAAGGTGCACATTTTAAAAGATCAGGACAGACATAGAGAGCTGATTCAGGGAGACAAGTATGCAGATTGTAATCTACACTTTTGGTGTTTTTTGCGAAGAGTGCTCGTCACCAAGAGGGGAGTAAAATTAAACTGTCCCCTATCGACTTCCTCAAATGAGAGCTTCCTCTGTCCAGCAAGTATCTTGTTTTAAACTGTTAGTCATATTGTACATATTTTGCAGTCTCTTCTGGTCCATACCAAGTCCTGTTGTGTCAATTGCTCGTTTTCGTTTGTCTGGGCCTCGGCTAGCCACGTGCTCAGGGCCTTCACTCACGTTATTCCCATTCTCACGTTTGCTTTTCCCCTCATAGTTCTTTATTCCCTCAATTCTTATAAAATAAGACAAACGAGAAAACCCCTTAACCCAACTCGCTCCAATTACGCCTTCATTCGATAATTTCCTCTCCCCCCTTTCCTCCAAATCTTTCTTACAGAAACAACAATTGCTTTTCCATTTGATTTGAAGCCTCTTTTAAATGGCTTTATGAAATAACATCTCCCTTTGTCGTTCTCTTTTCACTCACCTCATGCCAAACAGATACTTCTTTCCACATTTTCTATTTGGCTCAAAATCTTGCACCACGTGCCCCGTCTATGCGATCCCACAGGGATACTTTCCTTCATATCTCAAAAAGAAAAGAAAACATGGCTGCAGAGGTCCGGTTCTTGGCTGTTAACCCTGTCATGTCTGCACACCTTCCACATCTTCTCCCACCCAGCACCCGACTGCTCCCCCCAACTCCCACCCCCATTAGAGGGAGTATTGCTGTCGATTTAAATTTCATTCCTCACTCTCCAATGTCCACACTAACCCCTCCAAACCCACTGGAACATTTCTGTCTGCATTTACCTCTCTGCAATCACTTCATCTTTGCATGTGAAGTACTGTCCACCCCATGATGACGTCTCTCAACGTACCTCTATTTCCACCAACATAAATCTAGTCTTAATCCATCCCAACTCTCAGTTCTTGATCGATGGCAACAACACCATGCCAGCTGGCTGGGTGTTAGCTCTTCAACAAGCAGCCACAGCATTGCAGTGGCTTTGTGGGTCTGGCCTACCTGCAAACTTTCCAACCTGGATTTCTGCAACGAGTGCATCTCTCTCATGTTCCTCCTCTGCCCCTTTTCACTCCTCTGACCATGTTATTGTCAAAGCCCACATCTATCTGGCCATTATGAGAGAACAAGCCCCGTGCCGCAGAACATGGCTGTTCCAACAATGGCGTGTATTCCAATCTGCCCAAGCTTTCACAAAAGCAGTTCTCTTCACGCTCTCTTTTGCTCAAGGTCATCTGCAATCATCTTGGAAATCAGCAAAAATTACTGCTTTACACAAAAAATGTGCAAAAACAGATCCTAGCAACTACAGACCAATCAACCTTCTCCCAATTATCAGCAAAGTCATGGAATCCATCATTGCTTCGGATATCAAATCCTTCCTCTTCTCCAAATGGCTTGATCTCTGATCATCAATTTGGTTTCAGACCAGGTCACTCTACTCTGGACATGCTGCTTCTGCTGTCTCAACAATGGATGGAGGTCCTCAATGCCAAACAGGAAATCAGAGCTACCTCCCTTGACATATCACGTGCCTTCGATACGGTCTGGCACCCCGCTCTGCTCACCAAACTCTCCTCCTATGGTATCCATGGAAATCTCCACGCATGGCTTGCAGACTTCCTCTCTGGTCATAGTCAACGTGTGGCCCTGAATGAATTTCTCTCATCGCCCCTTCCTGTTCAGGCTGGAGTTCCCCAAGGCAGTGTTCTGGGCCCTGTGCTTTTCCTGGTCTTCATCAATGATCTCTCTGACTCTCTGGAAAATCCTCTCTATCTCTTTGCTGATGACTCCACTCTCTGCCACTCCATTCCTCATATATCAGATCAGCAGTCTGCAGCCTCCTCACTCTCTGCAGACCTGGACAAAATCACAGACTGGTCAAACAAGTGGAACATGTCTTTCAATCCTGACAAATCTCACACTCTTACTATGTGTCTCCGAAAAGACCGACTGGAAAACCCTCCCATCTACTTTCTGAATCATCCTCCCCAAGAAGTTCTGTCACTCAAGCTTTTGGGTCTCACTATCTGCCATGATCTTCCTTGGGAAAACCACATTTCAAATCTGGCCTCCAAAGCCAGTCGCCGACTGCGCATCCTCCGTCGTGCGAAGTCCTTCCTTGGCACACCTGAGCTCTTCACCACATACAAGGCTTTCATCCGCAGCTCAATGGAATACTGCTCTCCCTTCTGGGCTGGTGCTCCTGCCTCACACCTAGCTCAGCTTCACGCTGTTGAAAGCAAAGCATTCAGCATCATTGGAATCTCCCGCGATGAAGCTAACTCCGAGGGCGTTTCACTCACTTACCGCAAGCAGGAAGGTGGTCTTTCCGTCTTCTACCGACTCCTCTCCGGCCTTGCTCCCCCAGCTCTCTCTGTGCTCTGTCCCCCAAATATTCCTACAGGTCGCTCAAGATCTGCCTGCAACCCTCTCATGGTTAAACTGCCAAAATCTAGACTCTCTGCTCACCTTCACTCCTTCATTCCTCTGTTCTCCCACCTCTGTATCAAACTCCCTCACTCTCTTCAATCCCACTCCTCCCTCCAGGTCTTTAAAACAGCTGTTCACCACCATCTCTTATCTTCCCCCATCCAAAACCTTGATCTTTTCTACCCCCGGTAATTTCACCCCAGATTCACTTTTTTGAAATACCAACTTCCTTCCTGGAAGTCCTTGCAGTGTCCTTGTTTTTTATCCTTCTCCCACCCCTCCCCCCCTTCCCACGCCTCCTCCCCCCAATCCCTCCCACACATCTCCCGATGTCCCGGCTCTCAAATGTTGTGTTTGTGTGCTTCCCCTTCTCCCCCCATCTTGTCTACCTCTACCCTTATTATATGTTTTGTGTGTCTGTTTGATTTTTTGTGTGTGTGTGTGTGATAAATGTTCGCTCTTTCATGAGCCTCGATCCTGTATACAAAAAAAATAAAAAATAAAAAAAGGATTAGGCTGCAATGTCCAAGACCTCCAGTGTTGATTACGCTTGGGAAGACTTCCACAAAGGCCTATTCTCTCAAATGCACAGGTTTATCTCAGCACGGCGGCACATATCCTATCTAATCTCTTGGCCTTGATACACTAAATCCTGTAACAAAGGCAGCTGCGACGAAGCAGCTTTTTCTCAACATGGAAAGGTAACTTTCGGTCAGTTTAAGGTATGTGCGTGGTCCAAGGGTGCACATCCTAAAGCAACCCAGAAAACATCTTGCAAATCATGGCTGAACTCTCCAACCTATCTCCTTACTCAAAGTCATGATGGTGCCTTCAGTTTCTGATCCATGATCCCCTTCGGCCCTCCCTCATCCAAACAGGATCACCATCGACTCTGCACGAGACAGAGCAAAATGTCTCAACTTCACATTTGCCTCCAACCTGTGTACACAACCCAGCCTGCCATGTACCCCCTCCCTCACCCCCCCCCCCCCCCCCCATATTATACCCATTGCATTTTCGATCATTTTTTCACAGCTGAGAAAGTTCTTCGCAGCCTCGACTCTTCATCAGTGACAAGCCAAGATGGATTCTGTCACCCCCTTCCCTACCCATTAACTTATCCACCCTCTACATTCAGGTTACTGCACCCTCTTCAATACATCTTTCCTCTTTTCCTTTTTCTGTTCATACTTTTATTTTCCCCAATTGTGGCTCCTCTGGCAATACATTGCGTTTTTATCACCATGTTCCTCCATCAGCTTAGATTTTAAAAATAAAAACAGCAAAAGGCTCCAACAGTGACAAGCTTCCGAAGATAACCCTTTCTCGAACAACCCTCCCAACCCCCAGAGCACAGTCATATTCAACTTTGCTCAAGATCAAAGTCCAACGTACAAGAAATATGTGTACCCTGCTTGGGGTGAGGCCATTGGCTGGCTCATGGCTCTTTCTTCAATGCTCTGCATGCCCTGCACCCTACTCTTCCTGCTATTGAGGGAAAAGGAGGGCAGCTTGAAGCAGGTACAGTATATGTTTTGGAGTAGTAAACTTATAGCTCGGAATTATTTATAAAATCCTATTCAATAAAGCAACTTAATCAGAAGCTGAACCGAAATGGCTCGATGAGTGATTGGGTTGTTGCATTGTTGTAAAAGGGAGGTTGTGGTAAAGACCAACCATGTAGGCCATGGGCTACTGTAGCTGCCCACAAACCTCTGACTATATTTTTCTGATGCCCGAGAGTATCCTGAACATGAAATCAAATGTTAACATTGCATAAGTTGGGCCGAACTTGTCATTTTGGATCAATATTTAGAGGTACCCTCAAAACGCGACCGTGGTCGATTCGCATCACACTCAATTTCCATGTTTCATTCTTTGGTAATTTTGTGTGGTCATTATAGCACAAATATATACAAATGATACCAAAGGAAAGACCATCTTGTGCTGGTTCTTCTGAAATCAATATGTTTCAGAAATAGTCATGGCCAAAAATATTGGCGCCCTTGCACATTTTTAAAATAACTCAATTTTCTCGAAAAATTAAGCTGAAATTGACAAAAGTATTTTGTCTCCACAATTCTTTATTTCACTATTAATATTACAGAACCTTTGTTTTTGATCCAAAACGTAATATATCCTTTTAAATCAGAAAATAAAAAGAAATGGCATTGACAAAATTATTGACACCCAAGACTTAATATTTGGTAGCACGGCCTTTGGACAAAATAACTGCAGTCAAGCGCTTCATATAACCATGAATGAGCTTCCTACACCTCTCTACTGGCAGTTTGGCCCACTCTTCTTGTGCAAACTGCACCAGTTCTCCCAGATTTGAAGGGTGCCTTCTCCCAACTGCCGTTTCCAGATCTCCCCACGGATGTTCAATGGGATTTAGATCTGGATTCATTGCTGGCCTCTTCAGAACAGTACAACGTTTTGTCTTGAACCATTCCTGGGTGATTTTTGAAATGTGTTTGGGGTCATTGTCATGCTGCAAGACCCATGACCTTCGACGGAGACCCAGCTTTCTGAAACTGGGTTGAACATTGCGCTCCAAAATGCCTTAGTAATTTCCTGATTTCATGATGCCGTGCACACATTCAAGGCACCCAGTGCCAGAGGCATCACAGCAACCCCAAAACATCACTGAACCTCCTCCATGTTTGACTGTAGGGAAGGTGTTCTTTTCTTTGAAGGCTTCATTTTGTTCTCTGTAAACATAGAGATGATGTGCTTTACCAAAAAGCTCTAATTTGGTCTCATCTGTCCACTGGACATTCTTCCAGAAGGATTTTGGCTTGTTCAGGTGTGTTTTGGAAAACTCCAGTTGGGCTTTCTCAGCAGTGGGGTCCTCCTGGGTCTCCTACCTAAGAACCCCCTTTCAATGAATTTGCGACAGATGGTGAGAGTTGAAACTGTCATACCTTGTGTCTGAAGTTCACCTTGAATCTGTTTGGCAGTTGATCGAGGTGCTTTCTCCACCATTCAAACAATCCTTCGCTGCAATCTTCGATCAAGTTTTCTCTTGCGGCCACATCCAGGGCAGTTGGCGACAGTGCCATGGGCCTTAAACTCCCTGATAACATTGCGTACGGTGGACACAGAAACATCAAGGTCTCTGAAGATGGATTTGTAGCCTTGAGATTGTCCATGCTTGGCTACAATACCATGGGCTTTAAACCTCCTGAAACATTGTGTACGCTGGACACAGGAACATCAAGGTCTCTGGAGATGGACTTGAAGCCTTGAGATTGTCCCTGCTTTGCTACAATCTTGTGTCTGAACTCCTCAGACAATTATCTGGTTTTCTTTCTTTTCTCCATGCTCATTACAGTACCCACAGTGACACAAAACAGCAGAATGACTCCTTTTCTCTATTCAAACGGGTTTAATGAGTGATTTTTTTATATTGCAGGCACCTGCAACTCACCAGAGGTTAGGTCAATTCCAAAGTAAAGGAGAATCACCTGCTTGAAATCCAATTATTTCTAACAACTTCTGAAAGGTGTCAATAATATTGTCTGGGCCATTTTAGGATTTCTGTGTGGAATAAGCTATGATTTAGTATATATATATTTTTCAGCATTTTTGTTTTGTTCCACTGCAAACCAAAGAAATACAAATGTGGATACCAAAATATATTTTTAATTTCAACAATTTTCTGGAAGAAATGGTGCATTATTTGAAAAAAGTACAAGGGTGCCAATATTTTTGGCGACGACTATTTCACACTAGTTATTGGACTGCATATGGCCGCAACCTGCGTACATGTCCAGCGCATCACAAAAATGATCAAATTTCTACATTTAATTTTGTTTGAAGTACAAATGTGAGACTTTATTCATCCAAGTCATATATTAAAATAAACTCCAAAATACCAAACATTTTATACTGTACTGTCCAAGTTGGGAGCTGCATTGTCCAAGTTGGGAGAAATGTGCTATTAGGCAGAAGACCTAATTGATGAACTGAAGGTGTTCACATGCACCATCTTTTGGCACGCTCAAGTGCACATGGGCAATGAACTGTCAACACGTTGGCATAAAGGAGCTATGTGCCAAGGAGGACCAACTTAACCCTTCAAAGAATATGGATCTGGAACACTACCACCATGTAGAAGAAGTCTGGAGCAGCACTTACGGTGGGTGAACTATCAGATTGGAATCTGGAAGAGGGCCCATATCGCCATATCTGATATTGCAGATGTAAAGATTGGCCATGCATGGGAGTCGAAGGATGGCAAGCTTGCACCACTATTAGGGTGGTCCAAAAATTTGAAGATTGGATTTTCATTTCTCCACAAGCCTGCTCCTATTCCTATTGAAGAAAGTAGTTTGTGGTGAAACGTTGAGCTTGATTGGACAATATTTAGAGGTTGCTCAAAATGTTGACAAATTTTAATGAATAATAAGATAAAGAATTTTTAGCATCATACATCAATTCATAGATAATTATCTATTTTCAATTATTCAAATTATTTATTATTGTTATTGTTTGTTTGTAAACTAATAAATAATTATGTACAATGTACATGTATGTTATATTGTTCATTGTTCAATGTTCATTCCTATAGTCAAATTAAGATTAAAAACAAAACAGTAGATTAAACATTCATGTATTAATTTGACAACAAATCATTTATCGGAAAAAATAAATCATCCATCAGAAAATATAAAATATCTATCAGAGACGATAAAACAAATCTATCAGAACAATTAAAACAAATCTATCAGAACAATTAAAACAAAGTAAACATCAGAATACACATAATTTGAATGATTTTACGTAACATTGTATTCAGAAACTTGTGTTTCAAAACATTGCCTACTTCTTTGACGAGATGGCTTTGGTTGGCACTGGAAAGTTTTCACGATGAAGTTTCACAACTCTCAACACAAATTGCTTCTGCTCTTCATTCTTGGTCAGAGTGTCATGGAAAGTTTGGATGAGAGCAACACCTCGCTCAGCACAGTCATTGATAACCTTCATGCTGCGTATGTTCTTCTCAAGCTCTTGGTATGAGTTGTCTGTGTTCCAGAGGTGTGGCTCCTTTTCCAGAAAACTCAGTGATACTTCTTTGTCAGACTCTGAGATGACAACACCAAATAATTCAAGAGATCGACTTGTGATGTAGGTGTCCACTGAGTCAGAAAGCCTGAAGGCCTTAGCATCTATCCTATGAAGATTTTCTGCAATGTGTGTCCTTTGGTTGGTAGTCCCCCACATATTATTTCCTTTTCAGACTTGCCCAGCAACCAAACTGTGGAAGGGCTGCGAGTTTCTGCCATCTGAAAAAAAACAGGATCAATTAAACATGTTATATTTTGAGTAACCTCTAAACAAGTTCCAATTGACGTCATATTTGGTTCATATGATCTTTATACACATAGGAAGAAGGGCAGCCTTGTGGAGCATGGATGTTTAATAGATCTGTGGACTACCCTAACCGCTATGGTATGTAAGAAATGTTCTGCCACAACAGCTCATTGATATCATCGACGAACCACTAAATTCTCCAGATGTGGACGCAGATGACTCGGATGCAGAACTGCCAGATATCCCATATCAGTTTGGTGGAGCCAGCACTGAGAGTGATCAAGATTGACAATATTCACCAGTGAATGAACTCTGTGCCCATTCATTATATTGAATACATTACCCAGTGTATCTTGCCTGGTGGTAGCTTGGTCATTAGTTAATGTGCAAACATTCTGTCAGGCTAGTTTCACCCTTCATAATATTCATAATCCCTATGACCATGTGTTATATCACAGAAACATAAAATATAGAATTGGTGCAAGAGTTGTTTAGTATTGAATCCCATGAATGCGTACGTGCTGTTTTGCTCTCTTCCATTGAGTGCCATTTTTGAATTTGCCATAACTTTGTCCGTTTATGTCATAGAATCATAGGTGTGGTATAAAATGTTTGGTATTTTGGATAGTTTATTTTAATATATGACTTGGATGAATAAAGTATCACATCTGCACTTCAAACAAAATTAAATGTAAAAAGTTGATCATTTTTGTGACGCGCCGGATATGTACGCGGGGTGTGGACATATGTAGTTCAATAACTCGCGTGAAATATTTATTTAACATGATATTGATTTCAGAAGAACCAGCAGAAGATAAACTTTCATTGGGTGCCTCATTTGTATATGTTTGTGCTATAATGACCTCACAAATACCAAAGTATGGAACATGGAAATTGAGTGTGATGCGAATCGACTGCGGTCGCGTTTTCAGGGTACCTCTAAATATTGAGCCAAATGACAAGTTCATCCCAACTTATGCAATGTATACATTTGATTTCATGTTCAGGATACTCTAGGGCATCAGAAAAATATAGTGTCAGAGGTTTGTGGGGGACGGGAGTGAGGGGGGGGGGGGGCTACACGGGCAGCTAGAGTAGCCCATGGCCTAATACCAGCACATGCACATTTAAGCAAAACCTCTCCTTAAACAGGAGAAAGGGTTTAATTATTTACATTAAATGGAAATATTGATAGACAGTTTTATGAACAGATAACATCTTACTACTTCCTGTTTTCCACCCATAGCGATGGAGGTTACTGAACAAGCCAATTTTTGGAGCTCATATCACAAATGAGCAGTGGAGCATCTCAAATGGAGCATCAGTGGAGCATCGCCACCAATAGAGCATCTCAAAACCATATAGAGAGTTGCGGCAATGGCCCCTTCGGTTTTCAAGATCACGTGGTACATGGACGCCATTTTGCGTCCACATGAAAGCATAAATCGTAGTTTAAAACTTGACAAATTGGATGAGAAAATTATAGGTTGTTGTACCTGGGGATGTACAAATCGCTCAGAAAAAATGTCAACATACAGGTTTCCCACAAATACCGGAGGAAAGATAATCTGGGAAGCCAAAGTCAATAGCCTGAATTGTCAGGCATCGTCACCTGCAAGGCTGTGCGAGGTAAATTTAGGGGGTTCATCGTTTACACATTCAGTTTATGATAATGTGTATTTATTTCGAGTTTGTCAAATTATTAATGGATTGGTTAAAAGCCTGGTGTCTATCGCTGCATTTGAAAGATGTGTGTTAAGTCAGCTTGGCTGAGCATCTAGACTAGGCCTACTCACAATATGTGTGTGTGTTGTGTGTGTGTGTGTGTGTGTGTGTGTGTCGCAGTTGATGCAAAGGCTATTCAATATTGCCTAGGTTTACATCAAATGTCTCGCATATTGCACAATTATGATAAAGACAAAGCAAATATATATCTGCTTTTTTTGTATTTTTAGCATCAGCACCATTGATAAGCCCAGCCTGGTGTTGGCTTAATAGTTAAAGCGGATGGTTTAAGATCCAAGGGTCTGGTGAGGGGGAATTACATCAGTGGCACAGCCACGCCCCCAGAAAATGATGCAACCAAACAGTCACAGGCTGCATATGAATAAATAGAAGATTGATAAGATCGAAAATAGAAGAAAAAAATTAAATGGTCACAAAATGTAACAATAACTTGTGAGCAAGAGGACAATATTGTGTCTATGGTATTGAAACAAATGCAAGTCAAAATAAACGATATAAACATATTTGAACTTCTATTTATAAACACGAGCACAAACTTCAAATGAAGTGTGACAAGCAAAATTCACCCAACGCTTTACAAAAACAAACGACCAATCAGAGATTGCAGACCCTCGCCAGGACGTTTTTAGTGGTTGAGGCTTTTATGTTAAAACAAATCCGGCATCCGAACCACGTGACCGGTGACGTTATTATTTTTCTCACCAATTCATCCACAGATGACGCTGAAGAAATTTCATCTTGATCCGATAGTTTTGTACTTGTCGAACTATGACGTCATAATAGAGGAACCTATGACATCACCATTAACATATATTATTCCCTTTATATAGTTCTTTACAATGAGCCATGGCTCTTTTTTTTCTTTTTTTTTTCTATGCAGCGCTTTCGGAGATTGTTAATGTGGAGATTTTGGAGAATTCGGAGACTACGAAGTAAAATGTGCAAAGTTTTTTGGTTTTTCCAAGATGGCGCCTGTACCACATGACCTATGACGTCATAATTATCATTAAATAAATTCTACAGGAGGAGGCGCACCTATGGTGAAAATTTCCTGTCAATCGGACCAACGGTTGCAGAGAAAATCATATTTATTCTGTGCGGACAAACGGACCAACAAACAAACAGACTCCAATGCAATACCCTCTCCTCTGGCGAGGGTAATAACGTTTCCTACAGTGACTGTAGTTCCAAAACATTTTTTAATCAATTATAGAATTACAAATACAAGATGGACCTTACTTGGCATATTCAGTTGATTAAAATAAGAGAGGAAAAAAAAAAGTAGATTTCAGACTGTGGTCTCTACTCAATTGTCATGACGACCGCAAGACGACCGCAATTGTAAACACAATAAGAAATCTAGAGGTCTTCTTCACACATTATAAACAAATCTTTTTTACATTAAAATTGAAAACACATTCTGACGCAAGTGAGTTTGAACTACAAAGTAAAATGTGATGCCAATGAATGCATTGATGGATTGTCTCCATCCGAGTCAATGTCAACCCACTTGCATTTGATCTCAATTAAAAGGACCGAGAAGAGAGAGTGATTGCATGCAAAGATACATAGAAGAGAGAACATCAGATGTTTCTAACTCGAGTTGTTGTCTGCAAAATGATTTTCAAGAAGCACAAAGGGCACACATGACACCTTCGACCTGTTCAACCTTAAACTGAATCGGTACATCTTTGTATTACAGTCCATAAGTGTGTCAAGTATGGTTGAAATCTCTCGAGTGGTACATAAATTATTGCAGCGACACATTTTCAATCAAGGTGCACTTGACCTTCCGAACCCAAATTTAATCAACTCATCTTTGTATTGCAGTCCGTCCTTATGCCAAGTTTGGTCAAAATCCATTTAACGGTTCAATTTTTCGCAGTAATAAATATCTGCTACTTTCAAAAAAGGTCACATGACGTTTGACCTTTGACCCCTAAAATATTGTTATGTTTATGGGGTAGGCAATGGAATACCTTAGTCCAGGTAGATTGTATAGGGTAGTGTGCACCGTATGCCATGTAGAAACCTTCCTGAAACAAAGTAGGGCCGGATGTCGCGTAAGTGTATATTTGTCTCCATGCGAGGGGTGGAGCTATGCTAATTAGTTAGGATATAAGGGTAGATTCCCTTGTGTCGTTGCCTCTGTGGTTTCCCCTTTGTTCCTTATGACACTTACAACACCAGCCATGCGATCAGCACTTAAATTAAATAAAGAGATCGCCGACCAGATCCGGACATTCTACCACAAACGCCACCCAGCCGAGTCATCTCAAGGGGCAGCAAGAAAGGCCGTGAGGCCCCGCCCCAAGAGGAACGATTGGTGAGGATGGCCATAGAGCGATGTGATGGCGCAGTGCGATCAGAGCACAGGTGACGTAAGAGAGAACATTCTAGCGCCAGGGACAAAAAGGACACGTCCCGCCATTTTCGCTGTCTCTTGCGCTGGGTTTAATTGCGGGCGGTTGCACTGTTCTCTCTCTCTGTCCCTGGCTTGGTCGCAGGAAGACACATTTTACTATCTCTCTCTTGGTCCTGGCTTCCATCGAGAGTTCGCACTCTCTCTCTCTCTGTCCTGGGTGGTCGTATTCCTGGCTCGTGTGTGATCCTAAAGAGGAGGGTCCGTCACGTTTTTTTTTTTCTCTCTCCTGGTCCGGGCTTCGTCACGAGCAGACGTATTTTCCTCTGACTGTTCCTGGCTGGTAGAAGCGGACGCATCATTTCCTCTCTTTGGTGCTGGCTTTGTGACGGCTGTGCTTGGTGTCGTGTGCACCTGAAAGGAATGTCAGGGTTCGGTGCAGCCGAGCAGGAAGGACGAGGGAGGAGCTCGGGCCTGTTCGCTTTGCGTCGGTGGCTGACTGTGAATGCGACTTCGCGCCAACGCGTGTTTTGCTGCGCAGGGACGCGGGATCTTTGGTGACCCCAGACGGTCAAGGACACCAGAGCTGAGTACCAGCTAACATTACACACATTTTTACTTGCATTTATTTCTCCCTGTGTCTGTAGTTGAGTCCGTCTGGGGGCGCCTCAGTAAGGAATTAGTTTTTCCGCACATTCGTTGTTATCCTGGCATTAATTTTATTAAACCATTATTTGTTGCATTTTAATTGTTGTATTGTTGATTGTCCTGTCTTGTACGTCTATTTTTCAGATAACCCCCGTGTCCGCGTCCGGCCATACAGGTAAGCTCTTGCCACCCACCAATACCCCCTCCCCCCCCCCCCCCCCCCACGCGTCACTACCGCCATAGTTGGGTATACGCCTCGGAGTTAAAGCTCGGTCGGCCATATGTCACCCTGCGGTGTTCACTACAGGGTAGACACACGACAATATTATTGCGGATCAACTTTGCATCATAGTACATACTTGTACCATGTTTGTTAAAAATTCCTTTAGTGGTTCACAAGTTATCGCGTAAATAAAATTTCATCACGGACAGACCGGACGAAAACAATGCCACCTGCACAGGAGGCCGAGAAACGGAGATCTGACAAAAGAAGCTGAGATGTAATGCAGTCCCAGCAACACTCCCATATCGCTTGATAAAGTTTTGTTATTTCTATTCAGATAAGCAGATCTCGAGTTGTTACTCATCCACCAATAAAATTGGAAAAGCATGAACACATTCTCCTCATTGGGTCAGAATTCAAACAATCACGCACAATGTCCCACACAAAATGGCTTCCAATTCTACATTGTCACAACTCTCTATATACGGCTCTGGCTAAACCAAACCACCAAAGGTGGGAGTTTACACACATTATCTATTGTGCTTGGATACAGATTTAGCGGCAAAACCTCAACCATCAGACAGGTGAACGGTGCAGGTTTACATTTATTTAGCCGTTCAAAAATTTAACAATCGAGACGAGCATTTCACCATCGTTACATTGCCAGTGGTAAATAATTAAAAATACGTTTTTTAAAAATTGAAAACTCAGGATGTGAAATGACTGGCAATTACCTCTCAGATGACATAATTTGACCCTCGTCCCAGATCAAATGTGCACACGATCGAGTCGTGCAATACAGGATCCCTGAACAACCCAAGGCAGGTGTGCTCCATCTTGAATTGCCAATGACAGACAAAGTTAGACATCATGGCATTCATTTTCCAAAACTCGCGTCCATTCAAGCGCAAATGCATTTTTGAAGAAAATAGATGGAAACACCGTGGCAGTTTTTGTGACCCAAATCTAAACTCATCAAGAGTGATCCAAGTAACGAGTAATGTGTAAACACCTGGGTAAATGAGGGACATGAAGCAAAGGCTTCCACACAGATGTTAAGCAAATAACATCCCAGCATGGTTAGGGTCATGTATAAAAATGCTGCACAGGCCTGGTTGCCTATAATTATGGCTAGCATGGCTGCAAGAAGAGACCCCCTCCTGAACCCCCTCCAATGCTCCCATCCACAGAGCACGTGTGCTCACTCAAAGGTTTGATGAGCATGACACTAATGTTATCCAGATGCTGTGGCGTTCTCAGTCACCAGATCTGAACCCAATCGAGCACTTATGGGATATTCTGGAATGACGCCTGAGACAGCGTTTTCCACCTCCAAACAGTTGAGTTAATTGACTTTCTTGTGGAAGAATGGTGCCACATCCCTCTTGCAAAATGTCGAGAGAGAAATGTCGCCACAGCCTGCCCGTAAGAGTTAAGTGAGTAACTATCCTGCAAATGGAACTATCATGCACAGAGTTAAGTCTGAAAAGTGATCCAAAGTTTTTCCAGTGCTGAAAACATGTCACTTGTGTATATGAAGAACTCAGTTGTTTCGAGAACACCAATATAAGGGCCGAGACGTCCAACATGGGATAGTATTCCATACACACCAACACCCAGCTTGTAACTACACAGGAAATCTGCAAGCCACTCCAACAGAGAATTGTGGATGCGAATATCTGAGTTTATGCATCAGATCCTGATAGAGGGTCCTCAATTGCAAGAGGTCAGGGCTATCACTGATTATCATGTACATTTAATTGTCTCGTTTGAGATTTAAAACCTGGGATCCCAGCACCAAGGCAACTGTCACATGGAAAGAACAAATAAACCATATAATCTTCATGTTTGTTTTCATGTATGCCACAGAAAGGGCAAAGGGGTGTGTGTGTGTGTGTGTGTGTGTGTGTGTGTGTGTGTGTGTGTGTGTGTGTGTGTGTGTGTGTGTGTGTGTGTGTGTGTGTGTGTGTGTGTGTCAGGATCAGTCTTTGTATCATCTATTCACATCATGCAACTTAGTTGGAATTACGTCACTTGCAAAGTGTCCCCAAATTGTACACATTGGGGCTGGAAATGGGGTAGGTTACAAATATCTGTTGTCTTGCAAAATGGTATCAGATTAATTTTCATCCACATAAAACAAGTCCCAGTAATAAATAAACCTTTCAACCACTTAGTGAGCAGACATGGATACCAAAAACTTGCACCCATGCTTGCTGGTTTGTCCTATTGCTGGCTGCTACTATTTCCAAAGTCTTTGAATGTCTTAAATCCCATTTTCTCAAGAATCTTGAATCTCAACGTCTTACATCTGACCATCAATATGGCTTTCGCAGGGCAAGATCGACTGGTGATATCCTTTCTCACACTACGAATGTCTGGGGCTCTTCTGAGACTTTGGGGAATCCTTTGTTGTCGGCCTTGATATCTCAAAAGCCTTTGACAGAGTTGGCATCGGGGTCTGATATCCAAGCTTCCCTCTTTCAGGTTTCCTCTGTCACTCTGCTCTCTCTCATACTGAGCTTTCTCTCCGACCGCTCTATCTCCATAATAGTTAATGGTTCAACATCTTCCTCCTTCCCTATCAACAGCGGTGTCCCTCAGGGTTCCATCCTGTCTCCAACACTTCCTTATTTTTATCAGACGTTCTTTCTTCTACAAAAAACAAAATGCACTCGTGTGCTGATAACTGGACATTACATTCCTCCATGTTTTTCCCATTTCTCCCATATTCCCTGCCTCAATGTACATCTCGTTTCATTACTGCCACCTCTTAAATTTGGATTTGGACAAGATTTGGGCAAAAGTAATCAAGTTTAATTCTTCTAAAACTCAATTTCTTCCTATCTCTGTCTCTAACCCCCTCTAAACTTTCCATTCTCCTTTGAAAGCTCCACAATTACACTATGTGATACAATAAACCTACTAGGTATTGCCCTATCAAATTTATCCTGGAAACCACATGTTACACAAATAGCTAAGTCTCCCTCGAAGAAACAGTTCCTGTTCAGATATCAAAGATTCTTCTCCTCTCAACAGTTGCCTCAACTATATAAAAGGATTGATTTGTCCTTGTATAGAGTACTGCTCTCACATCTGGGGAGGTTCTAGCTCCAAATACTGGACAGAATTGAATCCAAAGTAATCCGACATCAATTCTCCCAATCCGACCTCAAAACTCGACCTGCTAGAATTATGTCGCAAAGTTGGCCCTCTTTCTCTTTTCTACAGATATTACTTCGGTTTCTGCTCCCAAGAACTTGCTGCTTGTGTAACTCCGCCATTAGCGAGACCACAGAATACTCTACTCAACAAGCCACTACCTCTCATGATTATTGTGTGGCCATTGCTAACTTAAGGTTGTTCCGTTATGATGTTTGTTTCTTCCCTTCGACTGCCAAACTATGGAACTCTGCACCTTCTCGTGTCTTTCCAAACACTTATGACCTTCCCCTTTTCAAACAGCAGATTTTTTTTACTTCCTCAAAAACCTTTAACTATTCTCTCCAATTTTCTATCAATGCATTTCTTTTATTTAAGGCCTGGCCTTGATGAGGACTATATAGTCCGTATGTAACATGGGGAAAAAGATTTTCCCATTCAACATGGACATTTTTTAAAAAAACGATCTGAAAATGTCCAGACTGATTTGACCTCTTGCTTGAGGTTCAACATATCCATCCAGCCAAGTTAAATACCAAACTGGTGATCTGTAATACAATTTGAAAATAAATAAGTGTCTGCAACTGCCATTGCCATGCCGATAATTGGCAGAAGGCAGACTAATCTGGAGTTGAGAAGTGACATTTCCACTGTTCTTCACAAAATTAGCCACCTTTTACACATTTATTGTGTCTAGGATTGAGAAATTATATGAATATTTCCAGATGGATAACCAGGATTGAGTAATTAGCCTTGTCATCTTGAGAGTAATTATTAATAAATTATTGTGCAGTCTGTGTGCATCATTGCCTCTTGAAGCAAGACGTCTACCCCCATTTTTGTAATCACACTAATACTTCAAAAGATCAAGAGGTAATGCTTTCAAATTTTGGAGGTTTAATAGAGAGAAAGAATAAAGTTACCCCAAATTCGATTTCTAAGCCACATTTCGATTTTCAAAAAAGAGGAAGAAATAATTTTGTAGTTCTTTATTTCATAAAAACATTGAATATATTTACAGAACACCACTTTGCCATGTTGTACTTTCCACAGCCCCATGTGCTCAGCTGAAAAACAATGCAGATGTAATATATACACCAATGCAAGTACAATTGACCTCTTATCCAGAATGGTTAGGACAAGTGATTTCCAGATAAACAACATTTACAGTTAATGAATGTAATCAATAATGGATGAATTTTACAAAATAAAATAAAGGATGTCCTACTAATATCTAATTTACATGTTACGAAGACATGTACTGTATATGAAGACAAAAAATAAATGAAATACACCATATTGTGTAAAAATTGTATTTTTTACATTGCCCTACGGGCGGGGCTTCAATTGGGAGGCCCAAATGAAAAGGCAAAATATCAGAAATTGAAGGCTTTTTTATTTTAAACTATCCAAAAGCACCCGGCGTTGCCCGGGTTCTTTTTGAATGAATTTACTACTATAATTCAGCTTTTACTCGCGGCCGTAGAAGATTGACTACTATAATTCAGCTCAGCTTTTAATTGCGAAATGGGCCCAGCCCGGCCAAGGCGGCCTTGACCGGCCTCGCCAACTAGCCTATAACCTTCCTGGGGCCCGTCCCGACATTTTTTGTTTTAGAGGTTTCCTCCTATCTTTCACCGTTCAGGAGATTAGTGCGTGCAGACAAACAAACAAACAAACAAACACAAACTTTCTTTTGTATATATAGAAGACGATTCATATAAAGATCCGTTAAATCACATCACATGCAAATCATCTAAATCTAAACAGTATTTGTAGAATTTCAATAAAAGCCACATCACTGTTCATAATCGTTAAATATTATTCCATCGTGTTTGGAAAAACTGGAAAATTGGAAAAATTGGAAATTGAAAAAATTGGAAAAACAATTTAGCCTATTTTACTCCAGGGGGTCCCAGGATTAGCCACCCAAAATTTCGTTGCGATCGGTTCAGCCGTTTTTGCAGCATCTGGGAACAGACGGACGGACAGACAGGCAGGCAGATGGACAGACATTTGGTGAATTATAGTAAGACTAGTGGGGTCACCCATGGGAATCCCACGGGCATGGACGTGTGTGACATTTCGACATATTCATTTAGTTGCTGCACATTCAGTTTTGCAAAATGGTTGCTGGCAATTTATCAGATCCACAATTGATGTCATCAACACAATGTATTTACTTCTGATAACATGTGAATGCATGTGCGTGCACACCCACACACACACATATACACATACACACACACACACACACACACACACACACACACACACATACACGTCATACATGTATATATCCCACATCCCACATGTATAAATGATATATACAATCATGTTTAAAGTGTACATGCCCTTCCCCCCTCCCCCTACCCCCTATCCCCCCTCCCTCCCCCACTCGGCAATGCCGGATACTTCTGCTCGTAACTAATAAAATAAAAACGAAGAAATATCTCTCGGTAATTTCCTGAAACTCGGTGAAATTCGATGATATTCGCTCGGTGAATTCAGTCGGTTTCTCGGTGAAATTTTAACTTTGGGCGGTGTATAATTGTTCCGAACGAAATATCTCAGCAATTTCCTGTCTGTTAATTTATATATTTTACATATGTGAATGACACGTCCATGCACACGTGAAATGGCGTTTGTTTTTGCACACGTGAAATGGAGTTTGTTTTTTCACACGTGAAATGAACACGTGAACCTTTACTTCCGGATAATAATGTTGAATGAAATAAGAACGAAGAAATATATGTCGGCATCATTGTTGACGTTTTTGTGACGACTGTCATTAAACGGAAAAGTAATATATCTTAACGGAAAAGAAAAAGCGATATTTTAAAATATATATCGACATTGTAATAGTGTGTGGAACCGGAAGTGCTTGCTCGCATTTTGGACTTCGTTGCTACTCTTGGTGAAATTTCACCCAATTGGGTGAAATCGGTCCGAGTCTGGTGATCTGGTGGAAGAAATCGAAATTGGTCGAAATCTGGTGAAATATCAAGAATACTCCCCGCCACGAGGGGGCGAGGCATGTTAAGTAGTTAAGAACCAATAGGAAGCCAGTTCGGGGCACCGCCGATGGGGCCGCAGTCAGCCACATCACCAGTACAACACCATGACAGGCAAACATCGTGCAAGGCAAGCAATAGCCACGCCCAGGAGGACCTTTGATTGACAAGGGGGAGGGGCGCACAAGAAGCGGGCCACACTGATTGGCCACCGACAATCGAAGTGCGACCAATGACACCTCGACCAATCAGTGAGGGAGGCGCAAACATTCGGCCAATCGGTGCGGAGGGCGAAAAAGACCTACCAACAAGCTGTGCACTGATTGGAGGGAAGGGCCGGTGATGTCAGACCACGGCAAATTATGAGGCCGTTTTGCGAACTTTACGCAACTCTTTTCGTTAAAAAAAAGTTTGTTCGACAGTTCATTTGTCAATAAAGTTTGTATCGTAAACAATATTTACAAGTTTGTTATCATTTAGCAGTCGATATCAAATGAAAACTTGGCATTTGGTGAAATCTACTTCAATTTGGTGAAATTTAGGCACCCGATTGGTGAAATTCGACAAACCCGAGTGGCAACACTGGTTTTGGAGTATGAAGGTGGGGTTCCGGCCCGGGGGCAGGCGGTATGTGTACGGGGTCGTCGACATGAACCTGATTCCAGGTGCTGCAATAAATGATTGTTCTCTTTGACTTCGCCTCGTGATCTATTCTACATCAGAACTTTACATGGTGGCAGCGTTTTTACGAACCATATTCGAGCTCATCGAGGTAAAAAGCCCGTGTTTCCCATGCCTCTTGTAATCGGCTCATTCCTCGTTGACCTCGCAGCCTCGTTGCCGTTCACAATGGCGGACCTGGCGGGAACTCCGTGCATGGATTGGACCGCGCCTAACACAGCGGCGGCTTTTAAGATGTTTAGGCAGTGATTGGAGCTGTACTTTCAAGTTCAAGGCATTACAGAGAAAACCCAGGTTACCACTGGCACTGATCCTGTTTCAAGTGGGAGAGGAAGGCCTCAAACGGTACAACACATGGACATGGACGAACAGTGGCAGCAACCCGCACATATTTTAAATTGCTTCCTGGAACAAATGGAACCCTCGGATAACTTCAGGATCTGTCGACTGGAGCTTCATTACTACAGCCAGAATCTCGGTAAGTCGCTGGACGCCTTTATCAGGCAGTGCAAGCTTCTCTCCCAGAAGTGTGATTTCAGCTCCAAACAAGAAGAGGACGACCGCTTGATAGAACAGATCATTGCAAGTACCCAAATGTCCGACTTTCAGAAGGAGCTTCTGACAAAACCGAAGACCTTCACTCTTAACGAGGCCTTGAAACTGGGGCGCACATACTAGGCGTCGGCCACATACATCAAACAGCTGCATACTTTGAGTGATTTTGCTAACAAAGCAACCGACAACGTAAACATCTCCGCTGTTGGCCCGAGACTCAGTAAGTGCAAAAACTGTGGTACCTCACACCGTCCAACACGTAACCAATGTCCTGCTCGCAATGACACAGGCAGATTGTGTGCTAAACTAGGCCATTGGGCCAAGTTCTGTCTTACGTCCAAGTTTCAACAACGGCGACCCTACCTCTCATCGAGTGCCTACAGACACCAAACATTGAGAAGATTTGCACCCAACAACTATGATCCTACAGGTAATGCTCGCCGGAACTCCACCTTCATACTGCAAAACGCGAACAAGCACTTCTGGTTCCACACAACTGATGTAATACCATTACATCTCCCTTTCCCACAACAAAAAAAGTAATAAAGTAAAAACAGCAAACCCTGTGATGTCATTTGGTGGGAAATGGAATTTTGACCACGTCACTTCATCCCCAACATACCCAAAATTTAATGGATTCATTGAGCGCCAAGTCGAGACAGTGAAATCTATCCTCCGCAAATCAAAAAGTGCGGGAAATGATTTTCATCTGGCACTGCTAGCTTGGCGGTCCACCCCGGTGATCTACAACTTGGCAAGTCATGCTCAACTGCTGATGGGCAGAAAAATCAAATCGCTGGTACCAACCAAAATCACCAACGTGCACGACGATGACAACCTCATCCATGAGGGGCTGGAGAGGCGCCGCTACTAACAAAAGCTCTACCACGATAGGCATGTTCGGACACACGAAATGTCGGGCCTATACCCTGGACAGCGGGTTCGCGTTCAGAACCACAACACCCATTGTTGGGAGCCGGCCACGGTTCTCGGCATGTGTGAAGAGCCACGGTCATATTTGCTCGCATCACCAAATGGTCAAACACTCCGACGCAACCGAATTCACATTAAGGAGCTCCCGGCGTGTGATGCGGTGCCCCATAAATCTTTGAGCCAAAACAAGAGTTCTGAAGCCGCAGTGAGTGGGAACAGCGAACCATCTGCAAGGTCTGGTAATGAACCTGTGAATCATGACTGTGACATCACTTGTGCGACCAGAGCAGAGATGGTTCATCAATCTCCCCAGTGTTCTGCAGGTTTTAGTCACAGGTTGCCTCCGTCACAGAACCTGACAGCTGTCCATACGAGGTCTGGCCGAGCTGTGATAGCGCCATGCCGTCTTGATCTATAAAACACTTTGTTTATCTGATGTTTGCATTTATACACTTTGGTTAACTCGTGTTAACTGCTCTGGGTTACTGGTGGAGTGTTGTAATGATCTAATGACAGTGCAGACATGTAATGGTATTACACGGGTTTGCTGTTTTTACTTTATTACTTTTCTTGTTGTGGGAAAGGGAGACGTAATGGTATTACATCAGTTGTGTTGAACTGGAAGTGCTTGCTCGCGTTCTGGAGTATGAAGGGGAGTTCCGGCCAGGGGGCAGGTGGTGTGTGTACGGGGTCGTCGACATGAGCTGCCTGCAACCCTCTTATGGTTAAACTGCCAAAATCTAGGCGCTCTGCTCACCTTCACTCTTTCATTCCCCTTTTCTCCCGCCTCTGGAACGAACTCCCCCACTCCCTTCAATCCCACTCCTCCCTCCAGGTCTTTAAAACAGCTGGTCACCACCATCTCTTATCTTCCACCATCCAAAACCTTGATCTTTTCTACCCCCGGTAATTCACCCCAGAGTCCTTGCAGTGTTCATATGTTTTATACCTCTCCCACCTCCCCCCAAGTCCTCCCGATGTCCCTGCTCTCAAATGTTGTGTTTGTGTCCTTCCCCCTCTCTTCCCATCTTGTCTGCTGCTCCCCTTGTTTTTTGTGTTTTGTGTGTCGGTTTGACTTTTTGTGTGATTAATGTTAGCTCTTTCACGAGCCTCGATCTTGTATACAAAAAACAACAACCTGATTCCGGGTGCTGCAATAAATGATTGTTCTCTTTGACATCGCCTCGTGATCTATTCTACATCAGAACATTACAGACATTTCCCCCTTCTGTTATTTTAGGCGGTGTATGACACATCGTGGCGCGATTTAAAAAAAAAATATTGTTGCGGATCTCAGATTACGGCGCTCCCCTTACCGAGGGGGGTTTAATCCCCTCGTCTATTAAGCTGTCCGTCCGAGTCCTAGAAGATATCGCGCTCCTCCCGGTCGGGAGCAGGGCGATACTTCTGCCCGAGCCACGGACAAGATGGAATGTTGCCGAGCGGTTTAGCAATCCGAAGCTCGAGCCGTTAGCGGCAGTCTAAACCCGATTATAGCGGTTCCTATATCGTGCCACCGATATTCAATTGGAGACAGGACGCACGCGATCGGATGAGAGGAAAACCCAAAGAATAAGAAGGGTGAAGGAAGAACAAATATGATTTATTAACTACACTAAAAGAGGAAACGAAAGGCAAGAAGAATATACAAAAGAAGGAAATAAAAGGACATAGGGCAAGCTTATCTAAACCGTCTTAACTTATCACGACCCCAGGACAAACAGACAGACTCACACGGAATGGTAGCTGGTAGGGGAGGAAGGTCCAGGCAGATGGTTCCAGGCGATGGGATCCGTCCAGGCTCCAGGTCCGCGGGCGAAGAACGGCAGGCAGCTTCGCGTATCGTTGGCGCGCGACCGGACCTTACATATGCGAGGGGCTGGAATGCTGCATACGTATAGCGTGCCGAATGCTCTCAAAACCAAACGGCAGTTCGTATCAAACGATCGTTCCAAGCGATCCTCTGCGCAGTGTTCTTATCATCCGCCGTCTCTCAAGTTTGACTCCTCTCTCCCTGGCGCATCTCTCCCATCTGCCGATCATCTCCCGAAGTAGTCCGCAGCGGCGCTTTTATTACAAGCCTCGCGTATCAAGCCACGTCCGCCAACTCGTGAACACGCCTCGGCCCGGATTGGTCGCGAGGGTTCATTGGTACCTCCCCTCATGACACGTTGATGGGGCCACGCCTATGTTCCTGGCCGCTCCTCCCTTCTTCTCCCACTCTGCCACGTGGCTTATGGCGGCGGGCAGGAACAACCAAAAGGCAGCGAATGCTGAGGCGGCTGCGGCTGGTAGAAGCGCGTAATACAATTTGGAGAGGGTAAAGCCGCAAAATGAATAGGATTGGAAAAAGGGGCCTAGGTTATTTGATTAATGCAACGCAGATTCAACTTTTGGAAACAGATCCCTACCTGAAACACATACTAATGAAATAACTACAGAAAAAGCTATGGTGTGCTACGTGTTGCGCGTGGCCTAACTAGGGTGCGACCTTTACACCAAAAATGGGAATATTTACAGGGGATTATTGATAAGGGAATATTACAGATATTTACAAAGTGGAGGGTTCTAAAAACCACAACAATATCTCTGCATCCGCGTGTGCGTGAATGTTCTCAATTATTTCTGACACTGAGTGTAAAACCATCGATAAAAATGAAATCGGATGGTGAATTCGAGATAAAATCGTGAGGGTGACTCAATGAATGGGCTTTATTTTACAGGCCTTTGAGAATTCATTTCGTTCTATAAACGGAAACTTTCATGGGATTTTATTCCCGTTTTTTCCACCGACCATAAAACTATGTTAGCGACTGTGAGAAATGAAATGATATATCGAATTAGAGTTGAAATGAAACTGCGAGAGAGAGAAAAAGACAGCACAGGCCTAACTAAACAGGCCTCAAAGCTATTTGAGTTAATAAAATGGTGGATATTTGTTTATGAAGCCTCTCCAAGAATGGGTGGAGCTACTCTCTAAACGAAGTAAGCCACACCCCCAGACAGACAGACAAAATCACCTACGGCTAATATAATATAGATTGCAGTCATGCAATCGTTAAAAATCAACCTTTGTATGGGGATAAAAGAACGTCCCATGGAGAAGAATAATGCTTTGTATCAGCCATTACAGCAAGTGCTTTAACCCGGATGTGAAAACCCCGACTCGACTACACCAGAACCTGGAATTTTTTTGCCGAGCCTCAGTTCAGTTCAGTTCAGTAGTTCAGAAAAACCGGCAGACCAGACTCACTTTGGTGAACAAGCAACGGCAGATCTAACTTAGCACATTTGGGGTGCTGTATCTTTCTTTGTCTGCTCAGTGATTTGATCGGAGGATTTCACTGAAGCACCTTCTGTTTCTGAAACACTCATGTGAACATTTTAAATAGCCATTACCAATCAATGAACTTGAGGTATTCAGAAGACATGTTGGCCTTTCAGTGGAGCAGCTCATTTAACAAGTGATTTTCAGTCGGTCAATGTCCAGTTTTTTTTTTTTACTGCGATGGCAACACATCACGTCCCAGCCCAGAATTGCCAAACCCATCAAGTTGCAGTTCAGAAATCCAGTTTGCTGAAAGCATTAGTTCTACTGCCAACTGCAGCGCCACGTTGTGGAGCAGACCGCTACCGGAACCAAGGCGGCAGTTCAAAATGGTGGTAACTATCATCCCGGTGTTTCACAGGCAGGGTCATTTAGCAATGTGTGTGCTGCTGTCCCTCGGACGTATGTTAAACAGGCGTCCCGTCTGCCAACATTAGTTGGTAGACATTAAGGATCCAATGGTCTTCTTCGCGAAGAGTAGATGAGCTATCGCAGACACAGTAGCCAAATTCCAAGTTCCTACCCAAACCAACAGGACACTGCATCAGCAGCACAGCTACTCCCTCATCCAATGAGGCCACCCCCACAGCCTTGTGCTGCATATAAACAAAGAAGAATGGTGGACCAAGTTCTGGATAATCCATCACGGGTGAGAGGCCATGTCTTTGTCCGGATAATGGACGCTTCCATTATTTGGACAAATGGTTCCACTGTAACAGGGTTCAGTTCCACATGGTTACATTAAAACAATGGGGCTTTTATACTATAATACATATTAACACAATATGTATAAACAAACATTAAAATGCCATTATATAACAAATAGTCAAAATCAGTAATGTCTGAAACATTCAGTTCTGATGCAACAAGTCTGAAAAGAGGAAGTAGTGGATGAACATTGACCACCTTCAACCCTTGTAATAGTTTGCTAACACATCACAGTCACCTTTGCCTCACAATCACTCAATTGCAATCATCAATTGAGGACGAGATCGCAAACCAGGAAGAAAGGGGAAAGAAGGCACGCAGTGACTTGTGTTTTTTGAGGGGTGAGGGGGGCTGTGGCCACATGGATGAAGCATATACACATGTTGAATGGAAAAAGCAGATCTGCGCACGATGGAAAAACCAGATCTGCGCACGATGGAAAAACCAAATCTGCGCACAATGGAAAAAACAGATCTGCGCACGATGGAAAAACCAAATCTGCGCACAATGGAAAAACCAGATCTGCGCACGATGGAAAAACCAGATCTGCGCACGATGGAAAAACCAGATCTGTGCACGATGGAAAAACCAGATCTGCGCACGATGGAAAAACCAGATCTGTGCACGATGGGAAAACCAGATCTGCGCACGATGGAAAAACCAGATCTGTGCACGATGGGAAAACCAGATCTGCGCACGATGGAAAAACCAGATCTGTGTACGATGGAAAAACCAAATCTGCGCACGATGGAAAACAGACCTGCGCACGATGGAAAAACCAGATCTGCGCACGATGGAAAAGAATTTTCACGATCAAATGGAAAAAAAGTCTATTATATTTAAACAAACACGACGGAAAGACCTGATGAAAGGGTGTCCTCCTGTACAAATCAAATTTCATTATTTGTAGTGTTTATTTTGCTTACATAATTTGAGGTTCAATTTATTCTCAGAACAGACACTTTTTAGTTAAAAGGTTAGGATTGGCAAACGGCGTGAAAATCATTTCAATCCTTTCAAAATTATTTCAACCCTTCTTGTTCAGAAGAAGCAATGGCAGCTATATTTTTAGAAAAATGGCTTGTGAGGGAATATTTCAAAGACTGGGGTCCATAGCCAATAAGACTGAAGAAGACTGTTGGTGACAATCTCATTTTGTCGGAGACTGACACACTAGACTCTAGAGTAGTAGAGGACCTGGCTTAGACATGTATGCACATAATTTAGGAGAGGATAACTCAACTGTTATAGGCTAATATGACCCCAAGGAACAACTTGGGATGTGTGCCAAAATCTCTATCCGGGACGAAAAGCCCGAAAATGACCACGCCCTTTTAAAAATGACCACGCCCTTTTTCATCAGAAGTGCTACTTCCGACATAGCCGTATCTTCGAAACCGTTGGAGCTACAGATTTTCTGAGGTGCTCAAAATGTTCAGAATGGCCATGTTTAGGGGGATCAAAGGAGAGTGTAAAATTTCTAATTTGATATTTTATGAGAAAATGGCTAAAAACCGTGAGGTCAACTTATTACCATACAACTACCTACATACTGGAATTGCCATATATTTATAACAGTTGAGTTATCCTCTCCTAATTATGTGCATACATGTCTAAGCCAGGTCCTCTACTAATTAATATATTCATTCGATTATAAACTAACAAGACTGCTTCATAGCACCAGTGCTACAAGATCCGGAGAGACTGAAACAGTGAGAGAACGACTTATCCATCCAGTGTCACAGAGATAATATCTCACTGAAGTACAGCGAAATGGTAAGACAAGCTTTAATTTATTTACCTAGTCTTATATCTGTGGCTTCTGTGGGTTAGAAAAGTGGAAAGGCACCACGCCACGGTAAAGGGAGGATGCAGTTAAAGGAGACGCATTTTGCAGTTTGCGCATGTTACAGTACACCCAGTACAGTACAGTACAGTACAGTACACCCAGTACAGTACACCCAGTACAGTACACCCAGTACAGTACAGTTGTGGTTCCACCTCTACCGCGGATTAGAGGCCGAGAGGGGTCTTTTGTTTGAGGTGGAAAATATTTGATGGTAGAGAAAACTTTAGTCTTAGCTTTGCCTAGCAATCTAATAGTAGTATAATTGTATTGGTGATCGTGATATTCCATGCCGATCGAGAATTTGAAACATGTTTATTTTATATTCAGGACGAGGTACCTCTCGCTGCTCCTTGTGCTACACCGAAGCCGATCAAGCCGATCAATCTCGAGGAGAGCATCCTATGCCAGAAGAAGAAGCGATCCGAGTACCTCTCGCTGCTCCTTGTGCTACACCGAAGCCGATCAATCTCGAGGAGTGCATCCTATGCCAGAAGAAGAAGCAATCTGAGTACCTCTCTAGTGGTGAAATCGGCAGGGGGTATATTGTTTCGCTTGCCAAACAAACAGAGAGTAATGACACTCGAGCTGCTAGGGTTCTTCGACTGACAGTGCAAGAGCAGGGTATCATAAAATACCACACCTCATCTTGCTACAGAAGTTTTCAAAGGGATATGGCTAAGACTGGCAGCATAACCCAACCATTAGAACAATCAGAACCATCTCAGCAGGGGCTTATTGATGATACATCTGAGCGACGCAGCAAGAGATTTAAGTCCAGTGTAACTACAAATGTCTGTATCATTTGTGGTGCAGGTTGCAAGACAGTTAAACAGAATAAAATACACACATTGTTCAGAATCTGTGAAAAGCCGATGGCCGAAAGACTACTAAATGCGGCCATGTTGTTCGAGGACCAAGTGTACACTGAAACAGCGGCAATGTGTGAGCTAGATGATGTTTTTGCGGCTGATATCCGATATCACGACCATTGTAAAGGCTATTTCAATAAATATCACGCTAAAATTGAGGAAATACTGAAAAACCTCGAAATGGAGGATTCGGTAACAGCCGGAGACGACTCCTTCAAGGCTAGATTTTTAGCCCTTGGGCTTGATTTTAGTAGGTCAGCACACAGTCTGACTTCCATCAGAGACAGGCTAAATGAAGATTCAGCTGGAATAGTGTCAAACAGAGCTGTAAAGAAGCTAATCATCGAGCTGTATGGAGACGCCGTCTGCTTTACATACCCAAATAACAAACAAATATCCCAGATGGTACTTTGTACCAAGAGTTCTCCAGAGGCCTTGGTAGAGTCCCTGAGAGTTTCACCTGTCAAACGGGTTGCAACTGAGCTGGCGCAGGAGCTGAAAGAATACAGGTTTGGACTGCAGATGAGCTTCTGTGAGCCCCAAGACCTCCAACTGTCCATGGACAGATTCATTAAGAACCCACCGCCAAGATGGGAGGAGTTTAGCTCCTATATTTTCAAGGGGAAAACAACCTCTCAGCTGAAGACTGATGTAGTCTTTCAAATTCTGCACTACATCCTGACTGATGGCAAGGAACCAACACCTTTCCATGTCATGGTGGCTCATGGAGTGCGCAGTCTGACATGATCAAAAGAGCTAGTGACCGCTCTTAACCATCACGGAATGTGTGTCAGCTACAACACAGTCAAGAGGATTGATGTCGACCTCGCTGAACGGATCATCACTACAGCAGGTGACAACAGAGTACCGCTTCCCGCTGTCCTTGAAGCAACAAGCCCACTAAATGGGGGCATTTGACAACTTTGACCGCAATGAAAGCACCCTGGCAGGAACAGGCTCCACACACGATACCATCCTTGTTCTCTTCCAAAATGTTCCAATTAATCGGGAGAAACCATCAGAGGAGAGTGAGATCTCTGCAAGGCCCCTTGCCACTCAGAGCCGGACCACAGTAAAGCTTAGGTCTAAAGTCAGTTGCCAACAGCTCATCAGGATGGGGGCAGTGAAGGAGCGCGGGGAGATACCCACCAACTACAAGGTATCAGAGACCCTCTCCAATTCTACTACACTGGGCCTGATAGCCCCAGCAACAGTTGTTGATCCAACAACAGTCTCTACTGCAGCAGCAGAACCCTCTACCTCAGCAACAGAGACCACCACTGTAGTATCTGATGTGATACACACTTCCATGGCAACAGACCCCTCACCCTTGACAACATGCCCCATCGCCATGGCAGCAGAGGCCACTCCCAACACAACGAGAGCTCTGGCTCGTCTGCAACTCAGGAGTGAAAAGATCAATATTGCCACTCCATGATATCTGCATAGCGCTGGGAGACGAGCTCACAAAGTGTCTCCCAGCACTCCATGCGCTGACTGGGTGCGATACAACCAGCAAGATATCAACTAAACTTGCAGCCCTGAACGCTGTCCGCCAACCAGGAAATTCCTCTCTGATCCTGAATTTCGACTGTCCACAGCTAACAGAAAGCGCAATACAGATGGCGGAGACATTCTTGGTCAAGTGCCTCAAACCATCAACAGACCTGAAGACATTTGACGACCTGCGTCTCGCTGCATTTGATAGCAATGCCCTCAAGATGGACTTTGAGAGAACCACTTGCACCTCAACTAATGCAAGAAAACATATCCATAGAGGCTATCACCAACAGCAGCTGTGGGTCCAAGCCCCATTTACAGACGCCACCTTGATTATGAATGCCGAGTCTTATGGTTTTGTAAGAAGGGGCAGTTTATTAGTCCCTGAGATTGTGATCTCAAAACCCGAAGGCCTGCCAGATCCCTGCATGTGTGGCAAATGTGCTCGCAAGAATGGGTGTCCCTGCAGGGTAGCTGGGATCAAGTGTTGCAAGTACTGCAAATGCAAGGGAGGTGATTGTTGTAAAAACCCTATCACTGAATGAACGCTGCTCATCATCCTCATACCTGGACTCTGTTGTGTTACTCTTCATGTTCCTGACCCTGGTTTACATGACACATAAACAGTACTAATGTGGTGTTAAAAGTTGTATTGTTCGCTGTTGGACAATTTCCCTGCTGATCTTTGAAACATTTAAGCTCTCTAGATACTGCTGCCTACTAAAGTAAAAAATTTTGTTTTTTGTTTTTTATTTTAAGTTCACATTCCATTGATAAATAGTATGTAATGATTGAAAATAGTATTTCTTTATATTAACCAAATGCTCGCTTTCTTTCTTTTTTAAAAATCCCTTGTATTGTTCAAATTCCAAATTGTCAGTTCAACTCTAGTAGATGACACAAATGTTCTAACTTTGCTCTAAGTCCGGAAAGTTTAAGTTAATAAATATATGGCAATTCCAGTATGTAGGTAGTTGTATGGTAATAAGTTGACCTAACGGTTTTCAGCCATTTTCTCGTAAAATATCAAATTAGAAATTTTACACTCTTCTATGATCCCCCTAAACATGGCCATTCTGAACATTTTGAGCACCTCAGAAAATCTGTAGCTCCAACGGTTTCGAAGATACAGCTATGTCGGAAGTAGCACTTCTGATGAAAAAGGGCATGGTCATTTTTAAAAGGGTGTGGTCATTTTCGGGCTTTTCGTCCCGGATAGAGATTTTGGCACACATCCCAAGTTGTTCCTTGGGGTCATATTAGCCTATAACAGTTGAGTTATCCTCTCCTAAATTATGTGCATACATATCTAAGCCAGGTCCTAGACTAGAGTGTCAACGTCGGAAATTTACCTGTACGACAAAGTGCAGCTGCTATTTCCCTAAATGCCATTGATTTCAAGTCAAGTCAAGTCAAATGTGTGAACATGGGAAGTTCATCAAGTTCACCAAAACTGTAATTAAAGTATTGTACCAAATGTACCAAACACGGTTTTATCAGCTGTCATTGTTGTGTTAAAAGCCCCATTGTCGGTCTTTCTGGAATTCTATATTCATGAAAGATTCCATATTGACCAGTGATAAACATGTTAAAAAGGACCTTGTTGGCAGAGGTGAGACCTCCAAGTTCACAAATCAAATCTTTAAGTCTGTCATAGCAACCAACATATTTCAAATACATTTCTACCCTCCGAATGATGCCCACATGAGGTTTAAACATTTATCGCTCCTCGAACTGTTTGATATCGTTGTGAATGTCAGGACCTCATTAGCTTGTATGTGTTGTTACGTGCTCCTCCCCGACCCCCTGGTCACGGTGTACCTCCGAGCCCCGAGAGGAGTCACGGCAGAAAAATGTGTTATTCTGTAGGTCAAAGATCAATGGAGAAGCCACCCCAATTGTTACTCACAAACAAATATTGTATTAAGATCACACAAGAATAACAGTACAACAATAATAGTAATCAAAAGTACAATCAATATGTCCTATGATGGTACCATCAGTTTTGTAATATATAACTCACTGTGCTCCAAGTGAGTGAAACAAGAACATCCCCAATGTCTCTTATTCCCGGCTTCAAGGCAAAGTTGATTCGCTCCAGCGATCGCCAGAACGATGTCCAATCGAGACCAGAATCCCGTTCGGATGGCAAGAACAGTCCCGCTGCCAAAGCGGGGCAAAGGCACCCTCAAGGCGACTGGGAAATCCAAAGGCGCCCTCCAGGCGACTGAGAGATCACACCCGTGGGTATGGACGTTCCACAGCTCACAGTCGGCGACATGCAGACTTTCCACTCAAAAGCCACGTCACACACACACCCCAGATCGACGTCTGAATGCGATGAAAATGGTCGAAACGAGACGAAACCGTGAGCGAAGCGCAAGTCCTGCGCGAGTCAAAATGGCTGACGGTCCGGTCTCGTGGCGCAACGGCACGACGATGATGACGATGGCGATGATTCTCTTCAGAATCCACCGCAAAACCTGACACGCAGGTTGATCTGTCACAGCGATAACAACTCTGTCGCAGGAATCCCTTTCCTGGGAAACCCAAAGTTTACTCGTGATGCTTGCTCGCCAACGTTTGCTCCAGACCGCAAAGCAACTCGGCTTTCTTCTCCGACTCATTTGCGCCGCCTTCTTTTTCCCCCTCTTCTTCCTCTTCGTCGTCCGGTTCCCGATCCGGTTTCCTGTTTCTTTTAACATTAACTTTTTTACCTTTTGAAAACAGTTCATGAACAATAAACCTTTTGAAAACAATAATAGTACATGGAATCAGAAATTTACAGTGGATGAAAACCACCACCACGGAAGTGACGAATCCGTAACAGTTTGCACAATAACTGATAATTTATGGGATTATTATAGGCTATTACTTGCAAAATCGAAGATTTTTCAAGTGGATTGGTCGGTTGCGTTTGTGGTTCTGTCTGTCTGTTTGTTTGTCTGTTTGTTTGTCACTGGCCGACAGGTCACAATTCTAAACCGATCGTCACGAAACTTCACCAAGTTGTATAGGTCGTCCCAATTGAGAATTTTTGAGGTCAACATAGGCCAAAAAGTCAACATTGGCCGAATTTCTAAAATCACCAATTTTCATTTGATTGACTTGAAATTCAAAGAGGATTTACATATATGGTCATTGAATTCAACCACCAACTATTTTTAAGGTCAACATAGGCCAAGTTTTTAAAATCCTCAATTTTCATCCGATTGACTTGAAAATTGAACAGCATTTGCACATTGAGTCACTAAATAGAGAAACTAACTATTTTTGAGGGCAAAAGGTCAAAGGTCAACTCAAGGTCAACCTCACAAAATCATCATTTTTCATCTGAAAAATCGTCACTTTTCATCCTTTGATCAAGATTGTCAATTTTAATCTTGATGAAATGGACAATTTGCTGTATCAATGGAATTTTTTTTCCTTGGGGGTGGGAGGCGGATTTTGCAAGTATCGTGCTCCGCATGACGTCTTCTTGTTATTTTTGTTTGTGTGACAAAGTGAATTTTGGGTCAAGATTACCCAATTGACTGTTGAAGCTTTATTAAGCTTACATTAGCGGTTCTCAGTCAGCACCTTTAAGAATGCTCTTAAGAACGAAGCACTTACCCACACCACTTGACACGTCCTCTTCTGTCTCAAGACTTTCAATGCAAAATTCCAATTATTTGACAGCTATACAATTAAAGCAAATCGATCATAACATCACCATTGACTGGGCAGATTTATCAACCCTTCTTGGAGGATATGTACAAAAGTTAGTACAGCCATGAACATGTAACTATTTAGGAATGTTTTGCATTTTTTAGCACAGAGGTTACACTCAACTTTTTATTACCTTCGCAAAAGCGGAAGGTTATGTTTTGATCGCTGTGTATTTATTTGTATGTCTGTGTGTGTGTGTGTGTGTATGTTATTCGCATAACTCAAAAAGTATTCAACCGAATTGCATGAAATTTGGTGGGATGATTGGTTATTATACGGGACACATTTGATTAGATTTTGGGAGCAATCGGGTCAAAGGTCAAGGTCAAGGTCACGAAAAGGTCAAAATCGTATTTTTACCATAGCGCGGTCAATTTTTATCCAATTGGCATGAAATCAGCACCAAACTGTTCACTGTTCTGTTCCCTACACTCCCATGCCAAGTACAGAACAGTAGCTGCGGCGAAGGTATGCGCTCTACCGAGTGCCCGTTCTAGTTTCAAGTTGTTCAAGTAGACCACCGAGACACATTTGTTGGTGGTCCGCTTACAGTTTTGGTGGTCCATTTAGTCTTTTAGTGTCGATTAGACATACTATAGTGGGGCGGCTTAGCCCAAATATTCAAAAGAATTGTGCATTTTGTGATACAAGCACCAAATTTGGCACAAATGTACATTAATATGTTGCGAACATTTTCAGATATTGGGCCACTTGAAATTCTCTCTTTATGTCCGCCATATTGGATTTCAAAATGGCCGCCACTTGAAATCTACATTTGCTATTATCTCTGGACGTAATGCAGCTATTGACTTGATTCTGGTATCTAAATGTATGTTTTTGGGGGCAAGGAATCCAATGGTACCAATTTCAACTTAATATTATCTATCACAGTCTGTTATATAATTTTATTTGGAAATTATCTAGGCAAATATTGGATTCAACACAATACTTTGAAAAGAATGTCTTAGTTCTGTAAATATAAATAAATAAAAAAACTATACTAAATCACTAGTAACAACTCAGACAAGCTCATATATACTGGCAGTCTAAAATATAAATTCATATCCCATTAGGAAACAAAGTGACCCATTCATTTGTTTTTCATATGCATATTTTATGTAACATTACATTCATATTGTCAATAAATACCAAACATGCATAATCCCCTTTTCCTAGACCCTTTAAGCCATCTTTTGTGTTTCTAGAGTACAGAAATTTATTGTATCTGTCTTGTTTCCTTAACAATGCACTGTAGCATGTCTTTAACAATGTTTACAAACATGACTCCACTACATGTCTTTAATCACAGCCCTGACCCAAATAAAAGAGTAGAGAGGCTGCATGTGTGTTGACCCACATCAACTGTGTTCTTTGTGTGTGGCTGTGTTTAAATCACCTTGTGACTCCACATAAATGAGTTAATTACATACAATCTGGGCTCAGCTAGACAACATTGTGTGGTCAGCAATGAAGACGAGAGTCTGAATTACATGTATGCAAAAGACCTTGTGAACCAGTGAAGCAAATACACGGGTAAGCATGAATTAAATCTAGGGCATGATATAATTTCCATGATGTTTACCTCTACACTCAATGGTGGAAGGAGGTAATGTTTTGATCCCAGCTTGTCTGTATGTCTGTTTGTCTGTTAGTCCACAAAATTCCAGACAAAGCTTGTAGTAGTGGTAGTTGTAGTGGTAGTGGTGATAACAGAAATTGTTATATAGAACTGAACTTATATTATTATTATATGCAGAAAATAACTTCATTTCTATATGCCCTGCAGTGGACAGGTTAATTGGTTTATGCACTGAAGGGGTCACCCTGGTGTGCACTGCTGTGTTCTGCCTCACTGAGTTGTTCAGGTATGATGTACTCAGCACAAGCTTACCTGATACACATGTGTGCTGGCTAAAACCACTTGTCTGGTGGGCACGACAGAGGCAGGTTGTCTAATAGCCAACCTGGTCTTACTTTTTTGGGGTTTATCTGAAATTCTTACTATAAGGCTTTAAATTAGAAATGTTTTATATAAAGTAGTATTTTGAGTGAAGTGTGTATTCCACACTGACAGTTTTGACATGTTCTGAATTTAACACGAAGGCTGTAATTAACAGAACGGGGTATGTCTGGCAAATGTACTGTCCAACCTAATAAGAGTTTAGACTGATTTATATTTAAATCTTGGCTGTGTAAATATTGTAAGAATTTATGAATTCAAATGTTTTGTAAATATTCAATAAATTTGGGAATATTTTTTAACTAAAGAATCTCATGTGATTTTATTTCTCCTCTTGCCTCCGGTATGGGTGAAAATTTAATTCCGGCATAATCTCACAAAACTAATTCCCTAAGTGTGCCAAGCTAAATGCTCTACGATATAGAGGAATTATCCTCCTCTCCATTAGTATGGCGGAGGAAACCCCTCTATTATATATATAACAAAATGTTAACATTATGATCCGGCCATGATCCGGCACTCAATGGACGTCGTGAAGAATGCTGTGGAACACCTGAATCCTGGACAGACACCAGTGGTCACCGTTGATCAGCCACTGTTTGCTTTGGCCAAGCAGATACAGTGGAAGTGGCCAGAGAGCTATGGTGAAGACCAGATAGTGGTGATGTTTGGTGGCCTCCACATAGAGATGGCGGCACTGAGGACACTGGGGGACTGGCTGAAAGGGAGTGGTTGGGTGCAAGCACTTGTGCAAGCCGAGATTGCGACAGCAGGGACAGCAGACTCATTCCTGCGAGCATCCCATGTCTTGCGCACAAGAAGAGCACATCAAGTGACTGCAGCAGCACTGTACATCCTGCAACACCGTGCCTACAACCACTACTGTCTGGGAGAAACCAGGGATGCAGAGGACCTTCCGGAGTTTGAAGACTGGTGTTGCCAGAGAGGAGAAGACATCCCCCAGTTTCACTACTGGGCAACCGTGCTGGAACTAGAACTGTTGGTTCTAGTGTATGTGCGTTCTCTCAGGCAGGGATCGTTAATGATGTACCTCGATGCTCTGACAGAGCTGGTCCCCTGGTTCCATGCACTGGATCACACCCACTATGCTAGGTGGATACCAGTGCACCTGAAGGACATGGCCGAACTCACCATCAAACACCCAGATGTAGCCAGGAAATTCAGGGAAAGCCACTTCACCGTTCAGAAAACACAGAGGGTGTTCTCTTCAATCCCGATTGACCAGGCACATGAGCAGAATAATGCCTGCATCAAAGGAGACGGTGGAGCAGTTGGGCTCACTGACAACCCTAGTGCCCTACGTCGCTGGATGGTTGCGGGACCAGAAGTTGCCAGGGTGATCGAAGAATTCCAGGATGGGAACCAACACTGGAGACGGCAAACAGCAGACACACGTCATCATGATCAGACGCCAAGTGTACAGGCCTCATTTGTGAAAGATGTTCGCTCTCTCGTTGGTGTCATAGAGGAGATGGGCAACCCATTCGAGGAGTAGAGTCAGGATGTAGTCAAACTGGACACAAAAGAGATCGCAGATCCTGCTGCTGTGGAGACCGTGATGAATGCCAAGAGGATTGGCCAAGAGCAGTTCGAGGCTTTCACCAGAGAGTGTCTGTTGGACAGAATAAAGGCAGTGGACGCACCCATTCCTCGTAACAAGCTGAAGGTGTTCAGCACTTCCACTCCAAGAAGCCAGAGCAAAGGTCAGCAACAGCTCGCCTCCATCAAGAATGACCGTGAACTCTTCGCACGCCTGTACATTGGCTGCCAGACGAGGGATGGAAACCTTGAGGAGTTCTTTTGTCACGAGAATCAGGCATGTCCTCCTGCATTGTCTGATGGTGGAAGCCTCTGCACTGGTACCAAGAGTGATCTCCTCACATGCTTGGAAGAAGTCTCCGACGCAAAGACAGAGACTCCTGTCACGACCTGTATTGTGCTTGATGGAGCAGCCATCGTCCAGATGCTGAAGCCGGCTGCATCAAAGACCTTTGAAGAGTATGCACAACAGATCTTCATCCCATATATGTCCACGAAGCTGCAAACAGTGTCACGCCTGGATCTGGTCTGGGATACTTACCTTGCTGATTCACTGAAAGGTAGTACACGTGCAAAGCGGGGACAAGGTGTGCGGAGACGTGTGGTGGCTGCCGCAGCCATACCAGGAAACTGGCAGAACTTCCTACGAGTGGACAGCAACCAGACCGAGCTGTTCAGGTTCCTCTCAGCAGCTCTCATGGAATGGTTTGACCAGGAGGACAAGCAACTCGTCATTACTGATGGAGAGGCAGTGCTCAGCAAGCCACTACTGCCAGATCTGACCTCACTCGCCCCATGTAACCATGAAGAGGCTGACAGTCGGATGTTGCTGCATGCATCTCACGCAGTCCAGCATGGACACCATGCAATACTCATCCGGACTGTAGACACCGATGTTGTGGTGCTGGCAGTGTCCCTGGCACAGGAGTTGCAACCAGAAGACAAACTGTGGCTGGCATTCGGAACAGGCCAGAGTTTCCGATACCTAGCAGCACACGAAATAGCAGCTGGATTGGGACGAGAGAAGGCTCGTGCACTGCCAATGTTCCACGCTCTAACTGGATGCGACACTGTGTCTAGTTTTCATAGACATGGCAAGAACACTGCGTGGGCAGTCTGGACGGTACTGCCAGAACTCACTGAGGCGCTGCTGCTGCTGTCCTCTGCACCTCGTGACATACCAGACGATGCAATGCGCATCATCGAGAGGTTCGTGATCCTGTTGTATGATCGAACCAGCAAATGCACAGACATTGACAAGGCCAGGAGGAAACTCTTCGCAAGGAAGAACAATGTGCAGCTCATCCCTCCAACGAAGGCAGCTCTGGAGGAACATGTCAAGAGGGCAGTGTATCAAGGTGGACATGTGTGGGGTCAGATACTGCTGCCAGCACCAGAGCTCCCTCCACCAACCAACTGGGGTTGGTCAAGGACTGGAGAAGGACAGTACACACCTTACTGGACCAGGCTAACTGAGGCAGCTCACAGCTGCATTGAGCTGGTTTCTTGCAAGTGCAAGAAAGGGTGTGTGAGGCGCTGCAAGTGCAAAAAGGCTGCCCTTCAGTGCACAGCCCTCTGTGTGTGTGAAGGGGACTGCACATGACGATGAGTCAACAACATACATGTACTTGTGGCAATGCTGAACTTGTTAACATGACACTGTTTATGTACACGTATCTTCAGTACCGGTATATACCTAGCCTCAGATACCAGTACACCTAGCCTCAAATACTAGACCATGTAGCATGTCAGTATTATACCTAAGACATTTACAGAACTAAGACATTCTTTTCAAAGTATTGTGTTGAATCCAATATTTGCCTAGATAATTTCCAAATAAAATTATATAACAGAATGTGATAGATAATATTAAGTTGAAATTGGTACCATTGGATTCCTTGCCCCCAAAAACATACATTTAGATACCAGAATCAAGTCAATAGCTGCATTACGTCCAGAGATAATAGCAAATGTAGATTTCAAGTGGCGGCCATTTTGAAATCCAATATGGCGGACATAAAGAGAGAATTTCAAGTGGCCCAATATCTGAAAATGTTCGCAACATATTAATGTACATTTGTGCCAAATTTGGTGCTTGTATCACAAAATGCACAACAGGTTTGCTATGCTGCTACACTACTAATCTTTTGATTAATCAAAGGAAATTGCAGTATTTGGTTGTGAATCGAAGTTCCATCAACAATGAAGATCACCAACACAAAGCCTTATTTAATGTCTCAGAACAAATCAGTTCAAATATCAGCTCCTTTAATTTGTCAGTAATTGTCAGTGTGTTTTAATTGAAAACAAACAAAAACAGTTGTTTATGAAGAAATTGGCAGGATGCAACATTCATTCAATGAACCAATGTACTCAACAACTGTCATTAATCTTGGATGAGCACAAAGAAAGGCAACAGATTTTTATGAAGGTCTAGAAGTTACTTTCAACAATTTAAGTTGGGTAAAAAAAAAAAAAAAAACTATCAACGATCGATCACTCTTTCATCGGAAATAAACAACAGCCCACAGCACTTTTCACTCAGTGCGCTCAAGGACTGTTTCATGGCCGAAGATGAAAGGCAGAAGTACTGGGAGCATTATATTTTGTATGTTTTAAACTGCAGAATATCGATTTAATTGGTGCCATTAATATTTTCTAACCAGTATGTTGGTGATAAGAAAACGAATATTCCAGGCTATTGGAGGGTAGTGGGTGGGCGTTTGTGTAGAAGACGCACTGTATTGATAATACGTCAATATCCTACAACCACCAGTGGCAAAGGAGTTCCAATTTATAGCGAGATAAGAAAAGTCAATTTTGAGTCAACAAAATTATCAAACAAGTACAGTTACATTCAACGTACACCGGATCAAACCCCACTCCACCCACACCCTCCCCCCCCACCCCCCACCCCACCCCACCCCCCACCCCCCACCCCACCCCACCCCACCCCACCAAATAAATAAACAACAACCTCCAGCGCGACATTGCCAGGCCTTCTTCTGCACTCGGCGATGCCGCCGTGTATCACGTGTAAACGGAATTGGAAGGGAACGGTGTACAATAATTGATTGAATAGTTGCGCAATTAAAACAAATAAATATTAATCAAAAAATTGATTTCTTAATCAATTGGTTAATAGAATACCAAAAACACCAAAATTTCATCCAAATCTATAACTTTTTGAAAATGAATGAATGAGGTAATTCATCGAAAAATTTAATAATTAATCGATTAACTGATCAATAAATCAACAAGTACAGATACATTCAAAGTACACCGCCCCCATGCCAAATAATTAAATATCCTGCAGCGCGGCATTACCGGGGCGCCTCAGGCGCCCGGCAATACCGCAGTGCAGCTCATAGAGGCTGCATTGGGAGGGAGAGGTGTACAATAATTGATTGAGTAATTGCAAAATTAAAATCAATAAAACGTTAGCAGAAAATATTTTCTTAATCAATTGGCTAACAGCATAACTAAACCACGAGTGCTTCATCCGAAGATGTAACTTTTAGAAATTTAATTAAACAAGTCATTAATAAAATTTTTAATAATTTATTGATTAATCAAGAAACAATCAATCGATTAAATGATTAATCAATAAATCAAAAATATCCTTTGTAGCCACATCACTTGGTCACTGTCATGTCCAAATATTAGCTTCCTAGCTCAAAAGGTGCCTGAGATGTTGCCCAGATGAGAATGAAAATAAATAAATAATAATCATAAAAAATTAAATAGTTAATCAATTGGCTATAATAGAATACATAAACCACCACCATTTTATCCGAATGTGTAACTTTAAAAAAAAAAACTTTTAGTCATTAATCGAATAATTAAATAATTAATCGATTTATTGATTAATCAATAAATCAAAAATAGCCTTTACAGCCAAATCACTTGGTCATTGGCATATCCAAATATCAGCTTCCTCACTCAAAAGGTGCCTGAGATGATGCCCAGAAGAGAAAGGAAATATATAAGTCCTTAATTAATTGCTAATAATTAAATAACGAATTAATTAATTGATTAATCAAAAACCAAAAAATACCGTTTTTGAAAAAGTAGTAAATTTTTTTTATTAATTACTTATTTAATTAAATTCCTAAAAGTTACATCTTCGGATGAAGCACGAGTGATTTAGTTATGCTATTAGCCAATAGATGAAGAAAATATTTTATGACAACCTTTTATTGATTTTAATGATGCAATTAATCAATCAAATAGTGTGCACCTCTCCCTCCAAATACAGTCTGTGAGCTGCACTGCGGTATTGCCGGGCACCAGAGGCGCCCCGGCAATGCTGCGCTGGAGGATATTTAATTATTTGGCATGGGGGCGGTGTACCTTGAATGTATCTGTACTTGTTGTATACCGCTCCTTTCCTATGCCATCTCCAGGCGCTGCATATCGTCATTGCCGGGCACCAAAGGGGCTGAAAGGGAGTACTCAGTTTTCACTCTGGTTGTTACTTGCCGGAAAAGATTCCGGCAAGTATGTTGATCTGTTCGTTTGTTACTTGCCGGAAAAAAATTTCCGGCAAGTATGTTGATCTGTTCGTTTGTTTGTCTGTTTGTCTGTCTGTCTGTTTGTTACTTGCCGGAAAAATTTTTCCGGCAAGTATGTTGATCTGTTCGTTTGTCTGTTTGTCTGTTTGTCTGTCTGTTTGCAGCACTGCGTCTACACCGTTGCACGTAGAATCGCCAAACTTTGCACACATATTGGTCTTGCCCTGGAATAGACTGTGCCCAATTGATGACGTCATCGGTGACGTGGTTCGGCCGCCATCTTGGAAAAACTGAAAAACTTTGCACCTCTATATCTCCGAAAGTACTGAACAGAAAAAATTGAGACATGGCTCATTGTAAAGAACTCTCCATGGGGAATAAAATATGTTAATGATGACGTCATCAGTCACGTGGTCGGCCGCCATCTTGGAAAAACGGCAAAACTTTGCACCACTATATCTCCAAAAGTGCTGAACAGAAAAAATTGAGACATGGCTCATTGTAAAGAACTCTCCATGGGGAATAAAATATGTTAATGATGACGTCATATGTCACGTGGTCGGCCGCCATTTTGGAAAAACGGCAAAACTTTGCACCACTATATCTCCAAAAGTGCTGAACAGAAAAAATTGAGACATGGCTCATTGTAAAGAACTCTCCATGGGGAATAAAATATGTTAATGATGACGTCATCAGTCACGTGGTCGGCCGCCATCTTGGAAAAACGGCAAAACTTTGCACCACGAAATCTCCAAAAGTGCTGAACAGAAAAAATTGAGACATGGCTCATTGTAAAGAACTCTCCATGGGGAATAAAATATGTTAATGATGATGTCATATGTCACGTGGTCGGCCGCCATCTTGGAAAAACGGCAAAACTTTGCACCACTATATCTCCAAAAGTGCTGAACAGAAAAAATTGAGACATGGCGCATTGTAAAGAACTCTCCATGGGGAATAAAATATGTTAATGATGATATCATCAGTCACGTGGTCGGCCGCCATCTTGGAAAAACGGCAAAACTTTGCACCACGATATCTCCAAAAGTGCTGAACAGAAAAAATTGAGACATGGCTCATTGTAAAGAACTCTCCATGGCGAATAAAATATGTTAATGATGACGTCATATGTCACGTGGTCGGCCGCCATCTTGGAAAAACCGAAAAACTTTGCACCTCCATATCTCCGGAAGTGCTGAACAGAAAAAATTGAGACATGGCTCATTGGTAAGAACTCTCCATGGGGAATAAAATATGTTAATGATGACGTCATATGTCACGTGGTCGGCCGCCATCTTGGAAAAACCGAAAAACTTTGCACCTCCATATCTCCGAAAGTGCTGAATAGAAAAAATTGAGACATGGCTCATTGTAAAGAACTCTCCATGGGGAATAAAATATGTTAATGATGATATCATCGGTCACGTGGTTCGGCCGCCATATTTGTTCTAAATGGCCGATAAAAAGTACATTCCGGCAAGTCCTCGGTCTCTGACCGATTTTTCATCTGTTTGTCTGTCTGTTTGCAGCACTGCGTCTACACCGTTGCACGGAGAATCGCCAAACTTTGCACACATATTGGTCTTGCCCTGGAATAGACTGTGCCCAATTGATGACGTCATCGGTGACGTGGTTCGGCCGCCATCTTGGAAAAACCGAAAAACTTTGCACCTCTATATCTCCGAAAGTACTGAACAGAAAAAATGGAGACATGGCTCATTGTAAAGAACTCTCCATGGGGAATAAAATATGTTAATGATGACGTCATATGTCACGTGGTCGGCCGCCATCTTGGAAAAACGGCAAAAATTTGCACCACTATATCTCCAAAAGTGCTGAACAGAAAAAATTGAGACATGGCTCATTGTAAAGAACTCTCCATGGGGAATAAAATATGTTAACGATGACGTCATATGTCACGTGGTCGGCCGCCATCTTGGAAAAACGGCAAAAATTTGCACCACTATATCTCCAAAAGTGCTGAACAGAAAAAATTGAGACATGGCTCATTGTAAAGAACTCTCCATGGGGAATAAAATATGTTAATGATGACGTCATCAGTCACGTGGTCGGCCGCCATCTTGGAAAAACGGCAAAACTTTGCACCACGATATCTCCAAAAGTGCTGAACAGAAAAAATTGAGACATGGCTCATTGTAAAGAACGCTCCATGGGGAATAAAATATGTTAATGATGACGTCATCAGTCGCGTGGTCGGCCGCCATCTTGGAAAAACCGAAAAACCTAGCACCTCCATATCTCCGAAAGTGCTGAATAGAAAAAATTGAGACATGGCTCATTGTCAAGAACTCTCCATGTGGAATAAAATATGTTAATGATGACGTCATCGGTCACGTGGTGCGGCCGCCATCTTGGAAAAACGGGGAAAAAAATCACCTCCATATCTCCGAAAGTGCTGAATAGAAAAAATTGAGACATGGCTCATTGGAAAGAACTCTCCAGGGGGAATAAAATATGTTAATGATGACGTCATCGGTCACGTGGTTCGGCCGCCATCTTGGAAAATCCGAAAAACGTTGCACCTCTATCTCCAAAAGTGCTGAACAGAAAAAATTGAGACATGGCTCATTGGAAAGAACTCTCCAGGGGGAATAAAATATGTTAATGATGATGTCATCGGTCAGGTGGTTCAGCCGCCATATTTGTCCTAAATGGCCGATAAAAAAGTAAATTCCGGCAAGTCCTCGGTCTCTGACCGATTTTTCATTTGTTACTTGCCGGAAAAGATTCCGGCAAGTATGTTGATCTGTTCGTTTGTTTGTCTGTCTGTCTGTTTGTCTGTCTGTTTGCAGCACTGCGTCTACACCGTTGCACGTAGAATTGCCAAACTTTGCACACATATTGGTCTTGCCCTGGAATACACTGTGCCCAATTGATGACGTCATCGGTGAAGTGGTTCGGCCGCCATCTTGGAAAAACCGAAAAACTTTGCACCTCTATATCTCCGAAAGTACTGAACAGAAAAAATAAACTCTCCGTGGGGAATAAAATATGTTATGTTATAAAAAGTAAAGAACTCTCCGTGGGGAATAAAATATGTTAATGATGACGTCATCGGTCACGTGGTTCGGCCGCCATATTTGTCCTAAATGGCCGATAAAAAAGTACATTCCGGCAAGTCCTCGGTCTCTGATCGATTTTTCATTACTTGCCGGAAAAGATTCCGGCAAGTATGTTGATCTGTTCGTTTGTTTGTCTGTCTGTTTGTCTGTCTGTTTGTCTGTCTGTCTGTTTGCAGCACTGCGTCTACACCGTTGCACGGAGAATCGCCAAACTTTGCACACATATTGGTCTTGCCCTGGAATAGACTGTGCCCAATTGATGACGTCATCGGTGACGTGGTTCGGCCGCCATCTTGGAAAAACCGAAAAACTTTGCACTTCTATATCTCCGAAAGTACTGAACAGAAAAAATTGAGACATGGCTCATTGTAAAGAACTCTCCATGGGGAATAAAATATGTTAATGATGACATCATCAGTCACGTGGTCGGCCGCCATCTTGGAAAAACGGCAAAACTTTGCACCACTATATCTCCAAAAGTGCTGAACAGAAAAAATTGAGACATGGCTCATTGTAAAGAACTCTCCATGGGGAATAAAATATGTTAATGATGACGTCATCAGTCACGTGGTCGGCCGCCATCTTGGTAAAACAGCAAAACTGTGCACCACTATATCTCCAAATGTGCTGAACAGAAAAAATTGAGACATGGCTCATTGTAAAGAACTCTCAATGGGGAATAAAATATGTTAATGATGACGTCATATGTCACGTGGTTCGGCCGCCATCTTGGAAAAACCGAAAAATTTTGCACCTCCATATCTCTGAAAGTGCTGAATAGAAAAAATTGAGACATGGCTCATTGTAAAGAACTCTCCATGGGGAATAAAATATGTTAATGATGACATCATAGGTCACGTGGTTCGGCCGCCATCTTGGAAAAACTGAAAAACGTAGCACCTCCATATCTCCAAAAGTGCTGAATAGAAAAAGTTGAGACAAGGCTCTTTGTAAAGAACTCTCCATGGGGAATAATATATGTTAATGATGACGTCATCTATCACGTGGTTCGGCCGCCATATTTGTCCTAAATGGCCGATAAAAAAAGTACATTCCGGCAAGTCCTCGGTCTCTGACCGATTTTTCATCTGTCTGTCTGTCTGTCTGTTTACAGCACTACGTCTACACCGTTGCACGCATAATCGCCAAACTTTGCACACGTATTTGTCTTGCCCGAGAAGAGACTGTGCCCAATTGATGACGTCATCGGTCACGTGGTTCTGCCGCCATCTTGGAAAAACCGAAAAAATTTGCACCTCTATATCTCCGAAAGTGCTGAACAGAAAAAATTGAGACATGGCTCATTGTGAAGAACTCTCGATGGGGAATAAAATATGTTAATGATGACGTCATAGGTCGCGTGGTTCGGCCGCCATCTTGGAGAAACCGAAAAACTTAGCACCTCCATATCTCCAAAAGTGCTGAATAGAAAAAATTGAGACATGGCTCATTGTAAAGAACTCTCCATGGGGAATAAAATATGTTAATGGTGATATCATCACTTCATCAGTCACGTGGTTCGGCCGCCATATTTGTCCGAAATGGCCGATAAAAAAGTAAATTCCGGCAAGTCCTCGGTCTCTGAGCGATTTTTCATCTGTTTGTCTGTTTGTCGCACTACGTCTACACCATTGCACGTAGCATCGCCAAACCTTGCACACGTATTTGTCTTGCCCTGGAAGAGACTGTGCCCAATTGATGACGTCATCGGTCACGTGGTTCGGCCACCATCTTGGAAAAACCGAAAAACCTTGCACCTCTATATCTCCGAAAGTGCTGAACAGAAAAAATTGAGACATGGCTCATTGTAAAGAACTCTCCATGAAGAAAAAAATATGTTAATGATGACGTCATCAGTCACGTGGTTCGGCCGCCATCTTGGCAAAACCGAAAAAATTTGCACCTCCATATCTCCGAAAGTGCTGAATAGAAAAAATTGAGACATGGCTCATTGTAAAGAACTCTCCATGGGGAATAAAATATGTTAATGGTGATATCATCACTTCATCAGTCACGTGGTTCGGCCGCCATCTTGGAAAAACCGAAAAACTTTGCACCTCCATATCTCCATAAGTGCCGAAAAAAAAAAAAATTGAGACATGGCTCATTGCAAAGAACTCTCCATGGGGAATAAAATATGTTAATGATGACGTCATAGGTCACGTGGTTTGGCCGCCATCTTGGAAAAACCAAAAAACCTAGCACCTCCTCATCTCCAAAGGTGCTGAAAAGAAAAAATTGAGACATGGCTCATTGTAAAGAACTCTCCATGGGGAATAAAATATGTTAATGATGACGTCATCGGTCACGTGGTTCGGCTGCCATCTTGGAAAAACCGAAAAACTTTGCACCTCCATATCTCCAAAAGTGCTGAATAGAAAAAATTGAGACATGGCTCATTGTAAAGAAGTCTCCATGGGGAATAAAATATGTTAATGATGACGTCATAGGTCACGTGGTTCGGCCGCCATCTTGGAAAAACCGAAAAACTTAGCACCTCTATATCTCCAAAAGTGCTGCCTAGAAAAAATTGAGACATGGCTCATTATAAAGAACTCTCCATGGGGAATAAAATATGTTAATGATGACGTCATCGGTCACGTGGTTCAGCCGCAATCTTGGAAAAACGGCAAAACTTTGCACCACTATATCCCCGAAAGTGCTTAACAGAAAAAATTGAGACATCGCTCATTCTAAAGAACTCTCCATGGGGAATAAAATAGGTTAATGATGACGTCATCGGTCACGTGGTTCGGCCGCCATCTTGGAAAAACCGAAAAACCTTGCACCTCCATATCTCCGAAAGTCCAGAATAGAAAAAATTGAGACATGGCTCATTGTAATGAACTCTCCATGGGGAATAAAATATGTTAATGATGACGTCATCAGTCACGTTTTTCGGCCGCCATATTTGTTCTAAATGGCCGATAAAAAAGTACATCCCGGCAAGTCCTCGGTCTCTGACCGATTTTTCATTTGTTTGTTTTCTTGGTTGTCCGGGCGATATCTCAGCCATCCTTTGAGCTCGGAAGCTGAAATTTCGGCACAATAGTGAGCAAGTACTTTGTCAAAAACTTATTTTTTGTTTTTTGATTAATCAATTAATTGATTAGTTATTTAATTATTAGCAATTAATTAAGTACTTACACATTTCCTTTCTCTTCGAGCCATTATCCCAGCCACCTTTTGAGTTCGGAAACTGATATTTGGACATGCCAATGACCAAGCGATTTGGCTGTAAAGGATATTTTTGATTTTTGATAAATCAATTAATCGATTAATTATTTAATTATTCGATTAATGACTTTTTTTTTATAGTTACACATTCGGATGAAATGGTGGTGGTTTACGTGTTCTATTAGCCAATTAGTTGTTAATTCAATTTTTTTATGATTGTCATTTATTTATCTTCATTATTAATCATTTAATTATTTCCTCTCATCTGGGCAATATCTCAGGCACCTTTTGAGCTCAGAAGCTGATATTTGGACATGACAATGACCAAGTGATTTGTCTGTAAAGGGTATTTTTGTTTTATTGATAAATCAATTAAGCCATTAATTATTCATTGATTAATAAATTAATTATTTAATTTTTTATTCACGATTTGTTTAATTAAATTTCTAAAAGATACATCTTCGGATGAAGTACTAGTGGTTTAGTTATGCTATTAGCCAATTGATTAAGAAAATATATTATAACAATCTTTAATTGATTTTAATTATGCAATTAATCAATCAATTATTGCACACCTCTCCCACCCAATACATTCTGTGAGCTGAACTGAGATATATCTGGGCACCAAAGGCGGTATTACCAGCAATGCCTTGCTGGAGGACATTTAATTATTTGGCATGGGGGCGGTGTACTTTGAATGTATCTGTACTTGTTTGTTTGTTTTCCTTCTTTCTTTCTTGATTGTCCGGGCGATATCTCAGCCATCCTTTGAGCCAGGAAGCTGAAATTTCGGCACAATAGTGAGAAAGTACTTTGTCAAAAACGGTATTTTAATGTTTTTTGATGAATAAATCGATTAATTATTTAATTATTCTATTGACTAAAAATTATTTTTTTTACTTTAGATTCGGACGAAATGGTGGTGGTTTATGTGTTCTATTAGGCAATTGATTGATTATGTAATTTTTTTTACGATTATTATTTATTTATTTTAATTATTAATCATTTATATATTTTCTTTCTCATCTGGCCAATATCTCAGACACCTTTTGATCTAGGAAGCTGGATATTTGGACATGACAATGACCAAGTGATTTGTCTGCATGGAGTATTTTTGATTTATTGATTAATCAATTATATTTATTCATGTTATTTATTTAATTTTTTTATTAATGACTTATTTAATTAAATTTCTAAAAGTTACATCTTCGGATGAAGCACGAGTGGTTTAGTTATGCTATTAGCCAATTGATTAAGAAAATATTTTTTGACAATCTTTAATTTATTTTAATTATGCAATTAATCAATCAAATATTGTGCGCCTCTTCCTCCAAATACAGTCTCAATGAGCTGCACGGCGGTATTGCCGGGCACCAAAGGCGCTGGAGGATATTTAATTATCTGGCATCAGGGCGGTGTACTTTGAATGTATCTGTACTTGTTGTACACCACTCCTTTCCTATGCCATCTCCAGGCATTGCAAAACGTCATTGCCGGGCACCGAAGGGGGCTCGGCAGTGACGCACGCTGAAAGGGAGTACTCAGTTTTCACTCTGGTTGATTGTTACTTGCCGGAAAAGATTCCGGCAAGTATGTTGATCTGTTCGTTTGTCTGTCTGTCTGTCTGTCTGTTTACAGCACTACGTCTACACCGTTGCACGCATAATCGCCAAACTTTGCACACGTATTTGTCTTGCCCGAGAAGAGACTGTGCCCAATTGATGACGTCATCGGTCACGTGGTTCTGCCGCCATCTTGGAAAAACCGAAAAAATTTGCACCTCTATATCTCCGAAAGTGCTGAACAGAAAAAATTGAGACATGGCTCATTGTGAAGAACTCTCGATGGGGAATAAAATATGTTAATGATGACGTCATAGGTCGCGTGGTTCGGCCGCCATCTTGGAGAAACCGAAAAACTTAGCACCTCCATATCTCCAAAAGTGCTGAATAGAAAAAATTGAGACATGGCTCATTGTAAAGAACTCTCCATGGGGAATAAAATATGTTAATGGTGATATCATCACTTCATCAGTCACGTGGTTCGGCCGCCATATTTGTCCGAAATGGCCGATAAAAAAGTAAATTCCGGCAAGTCCTCGGTCTCTGAGCGATTTTTCATCTGTTTGTCTGTTTGTCGCACTACGTCTACACCATTGCACGTAGCATCGCCAAACCTTGCACACGTATTTGTCTTGCCCTGGAAGAGACTGTGCCCAATTGATGACGTCATCGGTCACGTGGTTCGGCCACCATCTTGGAAAAACCGAAAAACCTTGCACCTCTATATCTCCGAAAGTGCTGAACAGAAAAAATTGAGACATGGCTCATTGTAAAGAACTCTCCATGAAGAAAAAAATATGTTGATGACGTCATCAGTCACGTGGTTCGGCCGCCATCTTGGCAAAACCGAAAAAATTTGCACCTCCATATCTCCGAAAGTGCTGAATAGAAAAAATTGAGACATGGCTCATTGTAAAGAACTCTCCATGGGGAATAAAATATGTTAATGGTGATATCATCACTTCATCAGTCACGTGGTTCGGCCGCCATCTTGGAAAAACCGAAAAACTTTGCACCTCCATATCTCCATAAGTGCCGAATAGAAAAAAAAATTGAGACATGGCTCATTGCAAAGAACTCTCCATGGGGAATAAAATATGTTAATGATGACGTCATAGGTCACGTGGTTTAGCCGCCATCTTGGAAAAACCAAAAAACCTAGCACCTCCTCATCTCCAAAGGTGCTGAAAATAAAAAATTGAGACATGGCTCATTGTAAAGAACTCTCCATGGGGAATAAAATATGTTAATGATGACGTCATCGGTCACGTGGTTCGGCTGCCATCTTGGAAAAACCGAAAAACTTTGCACCTCCATATCTCCAAAAGTGCTGAATAGAAAAAATTGAGACATGGCTCATTGTAAAGAAGTCTCCATGGGGAATAAAATATGTTAATGATGACGTCATAGGTCACGTGGTTCGGCCGCCATCTTGGAAAAACCGAAAAACTTAGCACCTCTATATCTCCAAAAGTGCTGCCAAGAAAAAATTGAGACATGGCTCATTATAAAGAACTCACCATGGGGAATAAAATATGTTAATGATGACGTCATCGGTCACGTGGTTCAGCCGCAATCTTGGAAAAACGGCAAAACTTTGCACCACTATATCCCCGAAAGTGCTTAACAGAAAAAATTGAGACATCGCTCATTCTAAAGAACTCTCCATGGGGAATAAAATAGGTTAATGATGACGTCATCGGTCACGTGGTTCGGCCGCCATCTTGGAAAAACCGAAAAACCTTGCACCTCCATATCTCCGAAAGTCCAGAATAGAAAAAATTGAGACATGGCTCATTGTAATGAACTCTCCATGGGGAATAAAATATGTTAATGATGACGTCATCAGTCACGTTTTTCGGCCGCCATATTTGTTCTAAATGGCCGATAAAAAAGTACATCCCGGCAAGTCCTCGGTCTCTGACCGATTTTTCATTTGTTTGTTTGTTTGTCCGGGTGATATCTCAGCCATCCTTTGAGCGAGGAAGCTGAAATTTCGGCACAATAGTGAGACAGTCCTTTTTCAAAAACGTTATTTTTTGTTTTTTGATTAATCAATTAATTGAGGAGTTATTTAATTATTAACGATTAATTAAGTACTTATTTAATTAATCATATTTTCCTTTCTCTTCTGACCATTAACTCAGGCACCTTTTGAGTTAGGAAGCTGATATTTGGACATGCCAATGACCAGGTGGTTTGGCTGCAAAGGCTATTTTTGATTTATTAATTAATCAATTAATCGATTAATTATTTAATTATTCGATTAATGACTAATTTTTTTTTTTTTTAAGTTACAGATTCTGATGAAATGGTGGTGGTTTATGTGTTCTGTGACCGAATTGATTCATAATTTAATTTTTTCATGATTATTATTTATTTAATTTTTTCATGATTATTATCTATTTATTTTCTTTCTCATTTGGCCAATATCTCAGGCACCTTTTGAGCTGGGAAGCTAATATTTGGACATGACAGTGACCAAGTGATGTGGCTATCAAGGATATTTTTGATTTATGGTTTAATCATTTAATCGATTAATTATTTATTGATTAATTGATTCATTATTTATTGATTAATCAATTAATTTTTTTATTTTTTATTAATGATTTATTTAATTAAATTTCTAAAAGATACATCTTCGGATGAAGCACGAATGGTTTAGTTATGCCATTAGCCAATTGATTAAGAAAATATTTTGTGATAATCTTTTATTGATTTTAATTATACAATTAATCAATCAATTATTGTACACCTCTCCCTCCCAATGCAGCCTCTATGAGCAGCACTGCAGTATTGCCGGGTGCCAGAGGCGCCCCAGCAATGCCGCGCTGTAGGATATTTCATTATTTGTCATGGGGGCGGTGTACTTTGAATGTATCTGTACTTGTTATTTATTTATTTTCATTATTAATAATTTATTTATTTTCTTTCTCATTTGGCCAATATCTCAGGCACCTTTTGAGCTCGGAAGCTAATATTTGGACATGAGTGACCAAGTGATGTGGCCATCAAGGATATTTTTTGATTAATTGATTAATCAATTAATCGATTATGTAATTATTCGATTAATTACTAAAAAAAAAAAAAAATTCAGTTACAGATTCTGATGAAATGGTGGTGGTTTACGTGTTCTGTGACCGAAGTGATTAATAATTTAATTTTTTAATGATTATTATTTATTTATTTTCTTTATTAACCATTTATTTATTTTCTTTCTCATTTGGCCAATATCTCAGGCACCTTTTGAGCTGGGAAGCTAATATTTGGACATGACAGTGACCAAGTGATGTGGCTATCAAGGATATTTTTGATTGATTAATCAATTAATTGATTAGTTATTTAATTATTAGCGTTCAATTAAGTACTTATGCATTTCCTTTCTCTTCTGGGCATTATCTCAGGCACCTTTTGAGCTCGGAAGCTGAAATTTGGACATGACAATGACCAAGTCATTGAGATCTCGCGAGATCTTGTCGGGGCGGTCACGGTTTTTCGAAGCTGTTCCATGATCTTCACGCACGCTCGAAGTTAATTGTCACATTTGTATTTTTGTCGAAACTGTATTTATCTTACATGTGTGTACCTTTTTCATGTCCCTCGGAAGATTAATCGGTGTTAATATTTCATACCTGTATAAAATAGTCGAGTATTTCGTGCCACGCGGCCTAGTTGTTGAAGCTTTCGACCTTGAAGCTTGGTTCTCTCCGGGCATCCAAAGCGGTTATTTTTTCATTTGTGTGTTTGTCAAATTTCAACTCGTTATTTTATCGTCCATGCGTTATTGTTTGTTTATAGTTAGTTTTGGTTTGAATTTACTGTAACTCGTAATTAATTAATCGTGTTCTGCTCCACGTGTGTGGCCTTGTACCCCCATCGGTGTTTGTTAACTTAAGTCCCCTACATCATGTTTTGCTTGGCTCTTAGTTTTTTCCCTTCTACCCCGGACATAATACTCTTTGTCTAACGTTTTAAATCCTACCCTTCCTCCCGTCCATGGTACACTGAATCTTGTGGTGAAGCAGTTGCCCTGAAACAACTTGCCTTTGCCTCTTGGAAGGCTAATCCAACTGAAGGCAATCTCAGTTCCTTCAACCAAGCTCGGAACAAGTGTGTGTCTACCCCCAGGAGTGCCAGGAAGCACTATCTCTCCACACTCAAGAACGAACTCTCAAACCTGTCTCCTTCCTCCAAATCCTGGTGGCATCTAGTCAAATCCGTTTCTGGTGTTTGTTCCCCCTCTATCACCTCAAATGGCTACACAGTTGACATCGCACATGACAAAGCCGAATGCCTCAACTCTGTTTGCCTCAAAATCTTTAGTCCCAAACCCATCTCTCTCTGTTCCCACCTTTCCCAGTCGAACCCAACTGCTCGTCCTTCTCTCCTGACAAGGTGGAGGAGTATTTTGTCTAACCTCGACTCTGATTCTGCAACTGGACCAGACGGCATCAGCCCACGGGTCCTAAAATCCTGCTCTGCCGCTCTATCTCACCCTCTCTTTGTTCTTTTCACCCTCTCTTTTGCTCAAGGTCATCTGCCAGCATCCTGGAAATCAGCAAACATTACCGCTTTACACAAAAAAGGTGCAAAAACAGATCCTTGCAACTACAGACCAATCAGCCTGCTCCCAATTATCAGCAAAGTAATGGAATCCATCATTGCTTCGGATATGAAATCTTTCCTCTTCTCCAATGGCTTGATCTCTGATCATCAATTTCGTTTCAGACCAGGTCACTCTACTCTGGACATGCTGCTTCTGCTGTCTCAATAATGGATGGAGGTCCTCAATGCCAAACAGGAAATCAGAGCTGTCTCCCTTGACATATCACATGCCTTCAATACGGTCTGGCACCCAGCTCTCCATGCATGGCTTGCGGACTTCCTCTCTGGTCATCGTCAACGTGTGGCCCTGAATGGATTTCTCTCATCTCCCCTTCCTGTTCAGGCTGGAGTTCCCCAAGGCAGTGTTCTGGGCCCTGTGCTTTTTCTGGTCTCTATCAATGATCTCTCCGACTCTCTGGAAAATCCTCTCTATCTCTTTGCTGATGACCACTCTCTGCCGCTCCAATCCTCTTCCCTCAGATCGGCAGTCTGCAGCCTCCTCACTCTCTGAAGACCTGGACAAAATCACAGACTGGTCAAACAAGTGGAATATGTCTTTCAATCCTGACAAATCTCACACTCTTACTATGTCTCTCCGAAAAGATCGATTGGACAACCCTCCCATCTACTTTCTCAACAATCCTCTCCAAGAAGTTCTGTCACTCAAGCTTTTGGGTCTCACTATCTGCCATGATCTTTCTTGGGAAAACCACATTTCCAAGCTGGCCTCCAAAGCCAGTCGCCGACTGGGCATCCTCCGTCATGCGAAGTCCTTCCTTGGCACACCTGAGCTCCTCACCACATACAAGGCTTTCATCCGCAGCTCAATGGAATATTGTTCTCCCCTATGGGCCGGTGCTCCTGCCTCACACCTAGCTCGGCTTCACGCTGTTGAAACCAAAGCTTTCAGAATCAATGGAATCTCCCGCGATGAAGCTATCTCTGAGGGCCTTTCACTCACACCGCAGGCAGGTAGGTGGTCTTTCTGTCTTCTACAGACTCCTCTCCGGCCTTGCTCCCCCAGCTCTCTCTGTGCTCTGTCCCCCAAATATTCCTACAGGTCGCACAAGATCTGCCAGCAACCCTCTGATGGTTAAACTGCCGAAATCTCGACTCTCTGCTCACCTTCACTCTTTCATTCCTCTTTTCTCCTGCCTCTGGAACAAACTCCCACACTCCCTTCAATCCCACTCCTCCCTCCAGGTCTTTAAAACAGCTGTTCACCACCATCACTTATCTTCCCCCATCCAAAACCTTGATCTTTTCTACCCCCGGTAATTCACCCCAGATCCACCTTGTTTGAAATTCCAACTTCTTGCCTGGAAGTCCTGGCAGTGTCCATATGTTTTATACCTCTCTCACCCCCTCCCCCCCTTCCCATGCCTCCCTCCCCCCTTCCCATGCCTCTCCCCCCCCCCCCCGCCAAAGCCCTCCCTCCCACAGATCTCTCGATGTCTCCATGTCTCTCAGTCCCTGCTCTCAAATGTTGTGTTTGTGTCCTTCCCTCTCTCCCCATCTTGTCTACCGCTCCCGATGTTATATGTTTTATGTGTCGGTTTGTCTTTCTGTGTGATTAATGTTCGCTCTTTCATGAGCCTCGATCTTGTATACAAAAAAAAGAAAAAAAAAAGTCATTTGTCTGTACAGGTTATTTTGAATTTATTGATTAATCAATTAACCGATTAATTATTGATTTTTTTTTTTTTTTTGTATACAAGATCGAGGCTCGTGAAAGAGCTAAAATGCATTAATATATGAAGAGAGCATTAATATATGAATAAAGAGCATTAATATAATATATGAATAAAGAATATAATAAATATAAGAATATAATAAGAAATATAATAAATAAAGAGCATTAATATATGAATTAATTATTTTTTCATTAATGCCTTATTTAATTAAATTTCCAAAAGTTACATCTTCAGATGAAGCACTGGTGGTTTATTTTTGATATTAGCCAATGGATTAAGAAAATATTTTATGACAATCTTTTATTGATTTTAATTATGCAATTAAACAATCAAATATTGGGCACCTCTCCCCCCCAAATACAGTCTCCATGACATGCATGGCGGTATTGCCGGGCGCCCCGGGAATGCCGCGCTGGAGGATATTTAATTATTTGGCATGGGGGCAGTGTACTTTGAATGTATCTGTACTTGTTTGTTTTTTGATTCATCAATGAATTGATTAGTTATTTAATTATTAGCGATTAATTAAGTACTTATACATTTCCTTTCTCTTCTAGGCATTATCTCAGGCACCTTTTCCATTAGGAAGCTGATATTTGGACATGCCAATGACCAAGTGATTTGGCTGCAAAGGCTATTTCTGATTTATTGATTTATCAATTAATCAATTGTTCAATTAATTACAAAATTTATTCATTTTTTTAAAGTTGCAGATTCGGATGAAATGGTGGTGGTTTATGTATTATATTAGCCAATTGTTTAATTATTTAATTTTTTATGATTATTTATTTATTCATTTCCATTATTAATCATTTATTTATTTTCTCTCATCTGGGCAATATCTCAGGCACATTTTGAGCTCGGAAGCTGATATTTGGACATGCCACTGACCAAGTGATTTGGCTGCGAAGGGTATTTTTGATTTATTGATTAATCAATTAATTATTTGATTAATGACTCAATTCATTAATTTTTTTAAAGTTACAGATTCGGATGAAATGATGGCTGTTTCTGTATTCTTAGCCAATTGATTAAATATTTAAAAAAAAAATTGATTATTATTTGTTTCTTTTCATTATTAATCATTTATTCATTTTTTTTCTCATCTGGCCAATATCTCAGGCACCTTTTGAGCGAGGAAGCTGATATTTGGACACGACAGTGACCAAGTGATGTGGCTACAAAGGATATTTTTGATTTATTGATTAACAATTTAATCAATTAATTATTGTTGATTAATCAATGAATTATTTAATATTCCTATTACCTTAATGACTGGTTTAATTAAATTTCTAAAAGATACTTATTCGGATGAAGCACTCGTGGTTTCGTTATGCTATTAGCCAATTGATTAAGAAAATATTTTATGATCATCTTTTATTAATTTTAATTATGCAATTAATCAAATAATTATTGTTCACCTCTCCCTCCCAATCCAGTCTCTGAGCTGTATGGCAGTATTGCCAGGGTCTGAAGGCACCCCAGCAATGCCGCGCTGGAGGATATTTATTTATTTGGCATGGGGGCGGTGTACTTTGAATGTATCTGTACTTGTATAAGTACTTAGTTAATCGATAATAATTAACGAATCAATTAATGGATTTATAAAGAAACAAAAAATATCGTTTTTGACAATACTTACTCACTATTGTGCCCAAATTTCAGCTTCCTCGCTCAAATGATGGCTGAGATATCGCCCGGACAAACAAGAAAACAAACAACCAGAGTGAAAACTGAGTACTCCCTTTCAGCGTGCGTCATTGCCGAGCCCCCTTCAGTGCCCGGCAATGACTTTGTGCAGCGCCTGGAGATGGCATAGGAAAGGAGCGGTGTCCTTCAAACAAGAAACCGGAGTGAAAACCGAGTACTCCCTTTCAGCCCGCGTCATTGCCAGGCCCCCTCCAGTGCCCAGCGATGACGTCATGGAGCGGTGTAAACATTTTTCATTGTTCCACATGCTTGTACTTACTGTCCGTGATTTTGCTCACGTTTCCCAATACCGGGTGTCGATATGCTCCCAAATGCAATCATTCGACACATCATAGATAGATCAGTAATTAGCAGAGTCCAGCCATCATCTCACCTCCACTGCAAACACCTATTTTACATTTTCCATCTATGTACACCCTAAAACAGTGGTCAGGAACCTTTTTCAAAGTTGTCATAAGGCTGTCCAGGAACGGGCTGGAACGATAACAGAGTAGTCATTGGAGTTCAGAAAACTTTATTTTTAATTTCTGGTTAATTGTCAAAGGTGAGATCTGTATACCATTTAAACATGGACTTGTATGGTTTTCATGTTGGTCTGTCAGTGTGAGCTCTGTGCCTGCATTTTTGCATGTGGTGCAGTGAGCGCAATGCAAAGGAAGTGAAAGCCAAGCATTCCTAGGGTCTGAAGTCTGAACTGAGTGCGTCATTGCGAACAGAGTCTGAACTCTGTTAGATAAGCTGTCGTTCAATTAACCCAATTAACATCACCAGAGATAGCACCGATCCATTCCCTTAAATCCTTGGTTGTTTTACTATTAAATGTGCAATCTTTTCACTTACCACTCTCCCCCTGACTTTCCAGTTTTTCCGCCCTCAGTGTTTTGCTTCTGTATCCATCGGATCAACCCTCCTGCATCATCCTCTACCTCTCATTCTTATCCACATCCCTTGTTTGGCTGTCTCAGTATACTTTGTCCCCTACCATGATGTCAGTGCTGCCCCCACTCTCTTTCTGCTGTTACTTTTGTTCTGTTATGTCTTGATCCGGTTTGTGTTCTAGCTCTTCCACGAGCCTAGACTTTGTACACAAAAAAATATGTATATCCCCACCCCTTCAAGAGTTCAATCCAGTGCAGATCTGTTTGGAGTGACTTATTCCACATGATGCTCTGTGTGGGTCATGAAGTGGCCAGTGGCACGAACATTGGCTGACTTAGGGAAGGTTTGGCCAGTCGGTTTTGAACTCTGACCATTTATCTGGGAAGATAATGATCAATGGCCTTCACAGCACATGATTCAACCTGCATAATGTCATTTGGCCGATCACGCATCAGTTGGTTGGCTTGTGCGTGTCTGGGACAACCAGGTTTAGAATTCAGGGAATATGAACAGGGTAGTGGAAGAACGGCTGCACAGAACATGGAGATAAACAGTTGCATGAGAGAGAGAGAGAGAGAGCGAGTCATTTGCTCTGTGCTGCACTTCAATCATGGGGTTAAGGTTTTTATTTTTTATGATGCATTATGACGAGAGTTCAAGCCTGGCTCCTCAGCGTGCAAGACGCAGCAGCTCTATTTCTTGCACAACAGCCCTCACAGATCAGCACGTCCAGATCAGTGAACCACACCATGTTGCGAGTCGAAGTTCAGTGCACCATCCATCTTCTTTTCTTTTTCCTCTCACCCGTCTATCCTTCTAACCACGTGTGTCTGTGTGAATAAAATTTAATATCAAGTAAAGCAAGACAATCTTTGTTTTAGTAACAAGCGTGAGTCTCCCCCACAACCATTATTCTTTAACTCCCTTGTTCTTGCATTCCCCATCCTCCATTTATTGAACCTGTTAAATAAAATTTTGCTCAATTTCAGTTTATTTGTACTCCAGCATATTTTAATTGAGCAAGTGCACATTTACCCAAATTGTCAAGTGCAAGGTGAACACGTTTCCGTTTTGGTTACTCTGGATTCAATCCCCTCACGGCCTCCCAACCGCTCGGCAGGCCAGGGGAGTTCATCTCCAGCACGATCGGGATCACAGATACTGGTCGCTCTACAATGCATAGTACTAGCAGGAGTATGGGGTTTGCCCGGTACTGTTCTGATCCTGTTAGCATTTTGAAGAAATCAATTGGGCTTTTTTTCTATTTTTTGTGGGTGGCAAAAACACTTCTCCACACCCACCAAAGAATGGGGTCAGGATCATTTAATATTACCTTTTACATAGCTACAAACTACAAAGCTACAAGCTACAAAGGCTTGTGCATTATAGAGCAATTAAAATAAATTAGTAAATAAATAATAAAAATATATATATAAGTTTTATTCATTGTTTTTTCTTCAAACACTCGTCGACACTCACTGATGAACCTCAAAGATTGACGAAGATCCATTCAGCCATCTGAGAAAAATGGCGACACAGACAAACGGCTCTCATAGTATATATAATGGAAAGTTAGCTGACATTTTGTGATCAAGAATTACCATTTTGCTTTTCATGAGTCAATATTTGTGGCAGAGTGCCACATTAAAAGTTTGAGGAAAATAAACAAGGGCGTGCAAATTATTACCTCAGTTTGTGGCCATCATTACACATTATAAATCACACACTACACATTACACAATGAAGGATTACTGAAATGCAAGACCAACAAAAGCTTAATGGGAGGTGAGGGTGGGAAGGGGGAATTCTGCAAATTTTGAAGGAAACTACCATCTGCCACTTGACAGATTTTGTAATGATACAAAGAGATACTGCTTTTCCTTCAACTAATAACAGCGAATTATTGATCCTTTGCAGGAGTTTTTGTATCTTTGCTCATTAGCATCATCCCTTTAAGAACAAGCATTCTGAGTATTGCGCTGCAATACATGTCCCCTACCGGCAGTCTGTCGTCCGGAAAACTGTTGGGGAAATTACCAAGGGTTATTTACCCACAGGTTCTGAATCGTTCCCAATCGCTAATTACATCAGGACGGGCTCACCTGTGATTCGCACTCGGGACTTCGATTTATACACCTTGCAGACAGGTCAGCAGAAGCACGACAAAAATAAGTTGTTGATAAAGAACCTTTCGAGTCGCTAAATATCAGTAATTTCTTATATTTTCTGGTTCACGATCAATGATCGATATGTATATATAGATATATATGTTGCTCGGCTTGGCTCCGCCCCTCCCGAAAGCGCACGCTGTCGCACTTTTGACGTTCGCTAGACGAGGCTGAGGGCGCGCGGTGCGGCTTGAGGAGAACTCTAGAATAAACAAGAGCTATCCATTTAAAAAAAAAAAAAATTCGTTTAATTAACGATATCTGCCAAACCACGTGCCCTATCGCAAATTCCAAAATGACATTTTAGTAGACCGACATGCTGAACAGATCTGTGAAGTTTCCCCTCGATTGGATCAAAAATGAGGGAGGAGCTCGGTTTTAAAGGTTCATGCTTAAAAACGTCATAACTCTGAAACCATGTGACGCATGACGTCATGCTCGCTGACGTTTTTGTTCGTCATGGGTATGCGATTCTGCCTGCAAAGTTTGGCCTCGATCTGTTCAGCCGTTGCAGAGAAAAAGGGGTTTTCGTGTTTTCACGAAAAACAATATGGCGGCCGAACGACGTGACCTGTGACGTCATAATTACGATTAAAATATTCTGCAGACCAAGTACCCCCTACGGTGAAAATTTGATCTCAATCGGTCCTATTATTGCAGAGAAAATGGTTTTTAAAGGAAATTAAAACTTAAAATGGCACTGAGTTAAGGATCATCAGAATTATCAGAATTCCCAAAGTTCGAAGTGCCATAACTTTGTCAAAAATGATCGAAACGACGTGAAGTTCGAACTTGACCTGTAACTTATCATGAGGAAACCATGTGCCAAGTTTGAAATCATTAGCATTAAGCATTTAGAAAAGAAGTCCGGAAAACTGTTCTTTGCGTGACGGACTGACGGACGGAGGGACGGCGTGCAAACCTATAGTCCCCTCCGGTGTACACCGGTAGGGGACTAATAAGCATTCTGAGTATTGCGCTGCAATACATGTCCCCTACCGGCAGTCTGTCGTCCAGAAAACTGTTGGGGAAATTACCAAAGTTCAAAGTGCCATGACTTTGTCAAAAATGATCGAAACGTCGTGAAGTTCGAACTTGATCTGTAACTTATCATGATGAAACCATGTACCAAGTTTGAAATCATTAGCATTAAGAGTTTAGAAAAAAAAGTCTGGAAAACTGTTCTTTGCGTGACGGACGGACAGACGGAGTGACGAAGTGCAAACCTATGGTCCCCCTCCGGTGTACACCGGTAGGGGACTAATAACAAAAGCTCAGACTCATACAGGATAAGCATAACATTTTATGACACTCACACTCAACCATACCTGAAAACCCCCACACCTACCCAATTGTTTGAAGCCTCATTCAAACATAGAAGCCAATGAAAGTTTGTGGACAACTGCATTTTCACAGTTATTACGGTACAAAATGACCGATGCTGCACATCAGTATTCTGGTATCATACTCACTTTATGTATCTGTATCTGGTGTGGGAAAATGCATCTTGTATGATCATGTGTGCTGCAAAGCTTGCAACACAGCTCTCTGCAAAAGCAACAGGATAACGCCTTCTCATAAAGCAGTCACAGAATATTTGCAGTACACAGCAAAAATAAAATAAGTGTGTGTGTGTGTGTGTGTGTGTGTCGACACGCTTGCGCTCATGCACCACTTCAGTATTGGTGCAATGCTCAACAGCAGAAGCAGGATTGCCGCCCAACCCCTCCCAACCCCCCCCCCCACCCCCCCCAAATAAAAAAACAGCCAAGTAGCACATCGAGCTGTGGAACAGAGGCAAAGCTTCAATTTAACAACAGCACCTTCAAGTTTAGCAGGACGAGGGGGGGGATTCAGAGTGCTGTATCTCAGATCGGTGTTCTAATCAGTGGACACAACAACAGCAAAATACCTCGTACATACCTGGTTAAAAACACAGCTAAATGCAGTGGGAAGGCAACACCACTACAAAGCTGTAAAGTTCCATAGGTATACCAGCAAAATCAATTGGAGCTTTAACATTCCCATGAAGCCCTGACCAGCAGGTTTGCAAAGAGTGAGAAACACTTCAAGTGCGAGGCATCACCTGGGGAGGAAATGGTGTGTTGAAAACATACAAGTAACCTACATATGTAAAAGTAACCAAATTGAAGGTTATTTGGACAAACCAATTTTTCTACTGTGGTTAAAATATAAAGGCAGTTGAAGATTGAGGTGGACATTCTTGAAAATCAAAAAGATACATATAAATCAATGAAACCTCCACTATTGCAAGGTAAGCCACCGATACGAAATAGTTTCCCCTTTTACATGGTAGCACCTGCCATATGCACAGAAATCGCTGAGACTGATACACAGCCATTTCAGGACATGCTTTGACAACTTCCTCATTGGTGAACTTAAAGCTACCCAATGAAAAACACATGGTGACAAGTCTTCACTATGTGGAATGATTTTGAACTTTGAAACCAATCCCAACTCGGGTCGTGCTCACTTTTGCTGCGTTTGTGTGAGCATACCGTATTTTTTGGTGTACAGGTCAATACGTTTAACCCCCCCAGAAGTCCAGGCCTTGACTTGCACGCAGAATCGACTCGTATAGTGTTTAAAACTGTGCTGATAATGATTCCGTCGCTTGTTACCCAGTACACGCGAAGGGAAAAGTGGGGTTAAGCAATTAGGTCTCTTCTGTCTGCCTGTCCATCGGCCATTCACAAACTTCAGTATATAATCAAGGACCAACTTAATTTCAAGTGAACATTATATTTTGACCATGAATTGGAAAACAAACCTGTAGTTTAGCAGTACTTTAGCTATGTATTCATCCCGATCGTGCATGCACCGAGATGAGCGAGATAATTTCATCCTCTCCGTTTCCCTGTCTGGCAGTCAAACAAAATTCAAAACTAGAGCAATGCGACCGTCGCCAATATGCCTCCGCATGGTCCCACAACGGGTAGATGCCCTCGTTCACTATCGTAAAAACAAAGAAGTTTGATTTAAATCCCTTCAGCTGTTTTCAAGTATCACATTTTCACCAGCCATCACAGGTTTAACATCAATCGGTGAAGCTGTTTCAGAGAAGGGATTAAAAAAAAATATCGGCTTTCAAGCTAATATGGCTGCCACACCACGTGACATACGATCGTAGAAAATGTACACTCTGCATATGTATGGGTAAGGGATCACGCTTGTGAAGTTTCGTGTTGATCGGATAAGGTTCATTTTTCAATCCAAGATGGCTGCCAAGCCACGTGACCTATGACATCCACATTTTCAAACTAAATGCAAAAGTGGTGTTGCATTTGTAAAATTTCGCATCGATAAGGTAAGCTGTTTCAGAGATATAATTATTTAATATTTTCCTTCCACCCAATATGGCTGCCACACCATGTGACCAATGATGTTTTCATGATCTTTTAATTGTCATGCCGAGTCAACGACACGTGTAAAGTTGTGAGAAACGATTTGGTGGTTTGGGAGAGGGTGTTTAAGGTTTTAGGTTAAATCCAATATGGCTGCGAAACCGTGTGCCATATGACGTCATAAATATAATATTTCAATACAAATGGGTCATAGATCATGTGGATGCAATTTCAGATTTTAGGATAAGGAATTCGATTAAACCATTTTTTAGTTGGTGTACCACTTCACCTCTATCATTATCATGATTTTGTTCTCCATTGGGAGTACTCGACAATGTGCCAAGTTAAAAAAATTTCCATTCAGCAGTTTCCGAGAAATAATTTTTTAATTATTTGCGTTTAATCAAAGATGGCTGTCACACCACGTGACCGATGACATCACAATTATCATAAAAACATTCTGCATGGGTTTCACTCCTACCCTGAAAGTTGTATCTCAATTGGACATGTGGTTGCTGAGAAAAAAACTAGGTTTCGCCCCAAAAACAATGCCTCCGGCCACCTTTGGGGGCGGGGGCATAATTCCAAACAAGAAACTTACTGTTTTTATGGACAAAGGCCACAAACAATAGGCACGAAGAAGTCATGTAACGTGTTAAATATGGTGGTGCAATAGCCTCTACATTAACGGTGGGAAACTTCCAAAATTCATTTATTATACGACCTTTACAATCTATTTTATTTCAATTTAATTGCACAAGAAACATCTGCTCCCTCCGGGTATTTGAGTACGATACCAAATTGCGTATTTTAGTATGATAGTCAAACACTGTAGAACACAAATTGCCTTCTTATTGCTTCCAAAAACCTAGTTTTGCAGTACTTGGACATGTTAAATAGGTTGTGTAGAAGACTCTGGAACAACAGCGCTAAACTACTGGATATATTTTTTTTTACTACCTTTAAAATAATCATTTTACGTCATTTGAATTATAAACTTCAACACTGCATGGGGTAAGGTGTTCTATGAACTCTAGTTTTAAACACTTCACCTCTACATGATAGTGTCGTACTTCCAGTGTCATCAATACGACACTGGAAGTACGGAGACAGCGATGCATTGAGCCTGGGGAAGAATTAAAACCTATTTTGTTCTGACTGACTGAGTTTTGCTAACTAGTGTAGTTGATATAGCTTCGTCTTGTACTCCAAATAGACTTATCTATCAATGAAGGAAAAGAAAAATGGGAAAATTAGCCAATTCGACCTGCATTCCAAATCGACTTGTACGCCAAAAAATACAGCAAATAGGCAGTAAAGTCATGTTTCAAGACAGCACACGTAGCTACCATCAGTGTATTGCTCATCTCTTTTCAATGTACAACTCTAGTATGGGTGCATTGGTGGTTTTCCCATTGTGCAAGAAATTCCTCACAAATCCAACCATTAAAGTCCCAAAATACTGGTCTAAAGTTCTCCAGACGATCCTTTAATGTTTTTTGGTTGGAGAGACAAGGATATCTACTCTGCAGGATCACTGACTTTGGTGTGAAATGATGGGACTCAGGTCCCACTGCATGTCCATCTTCAAGAAATAAACTCCTTCCACTTATTCCAGAAAGAATGGCAGCATTCCAGTTTTGTTAGAATGGTCACACGAGTTGCCTTTTGATCAGAGACAATGAATGTCCTTTGGTACTCAGTTTCCAGATCAATGCGGACAATTCTTCTGCAATTTCACAAATACTGATCTTGCTCTTCTCCAAAATAATCTCTCCAACAAGTTTCATATCTTCTTGTAGGACAACAGTTGGTTGCATACGAGAATGCTCAAGACAGCACCAAACTTAAGGCCTTTTTTTTTTTTTAACTCTTATGCACCAACGAAACTCACAAAACATCACCAAATTGACATTCCCCTGTAAATTTTAGCTGGTTTGTTCTTTCGAAATAACTTATTGATACAGCTCTGTTCCACAGTGCAAGTGACAATGTTGACCTCCATTAAACCATTTTATGGGCCTTCTTTGTGTCCTCAGGAACAGTAGAGCCATAGGCTGCTTTCTTGTTTTAACCAGAATGCCATCTTTAACTAGCTCCTATATTTAACCAGAATGCTTTGAGGAGCATTGGCACTCCATCCTGTATAACTTAGAGTAAGAACCATCTGCCAAAAAATAAATAAATCAGACCAGATATTTTAACATGTTCACCCACAAGTCCACATTAACCTTGAACCACCCTGATAAAAACTGAACAACAGCATTCACATTCTTTAGTCCATTTCTCCACTTAAATGATCATGTCAAGATTCATTTTGATCGAGCGTATTCCAAGGATTTCGAACATTTATGTTAACTTCAGGAAACTGAAGAGAACTTCATGCCATGTTCTCACAGAATATTAATTATTGCATTAAGGGTAAAAGTGATCGTTGAAAAAAGGAATACAGAACTTTGATTTACCGAACAAATTCAATCTGTTAAAAGGATCCAAATGAGCCTTCAATTGATGAATCACTCAGGCTCAGGTCATACATCAAGCAGAGGAACCAACCTTTTGCAGTTTGTACCAGTGTGGAAAAACAACAAGGTTTTAGTTTCAAGCAAAGAGTACAAAGTGTACAAAGTGTACAAAAATAAATAAATAAAATTCCCTCATGGACTCAGTTGCAAAGACTTTATAGCCATGAGTAAATCCTTCGACTCCATCAGCAATGTGAAAAGAACATGGACACCGGGACAAATAAACTTTGACTTCAAAAACTATGACAAACCACTGAAACCAATTACAAACTGGATGACCAATGATCACTTGACACCAAGTGTCAACAGGAGAATTTCCCTTCCGAACAGATTTTACTCACTTTCACAGCCATGCAAACTCTCATTTGCGACTATTTTGCACATTCCACATCACCGAGATCAAATGATTCCGCCTTCAACAAAAGCCTGCTCCAAGGCTGAGATTGCACAACAGTTTGAAATCACAGGCTTTGAAATGCTAATTTCTCTTTGCAGTGCAATTCCAATTACAACCAAAAAATCCTCAACATGTGAACAAGACAACATGATGTTGAGACTGACAACTCCGCAGACTTCATAATTTGAAAACAAATTACCATACATTTGGATGTTGTCTTTTCCAAAGTTAGCAATACAGAATAAACTATCAGTTGTTTATCTTTAGATTTGTACACGTTTGAAAGAAGCTCCAGTACTCATGTTTCTGCTACAAAATTGACTTTGTACAAGTTTTCAGTGTTGCAAACTTTTTCAAATGTTAATTTCCTTCCAAAAATAAAATCTGTTCAAATTTATATCGTTTTAACTTTGCACCAGCACAAACCAGCCATTCCTTTGTTTCACACTCACCACTGGCAACCATGTCTTGTTCCACCTTCAACCAGCAAGATCGATTTGATCCAAATAAATAATTTCAGAAATGAATTTGAAAAATATACCAATGATGGTCCACAAATATTTGATAATTTTTTTTTTTTAATTGCTCCCACCCACCTCCCCCAGAGTCCGGCACGATGATTCCTGAACTTAAATTTTTTTTTTTTTAACCTGTTCGAGTCCCTCTCTCACTCCTCCCCACCCTCCAAGTTTGAGGTATTAACTTGCTGACCTTCCTACACCTACAAACACTTGTGTATTTGAGTATAGCAATGCTTATAGTTTCAATTGCAATAGACTCCAAGAAAAAATTCTGCAAGAGAAAACTTCAAAATCAATGCGATATTAAAACTTGTTTAACACCAACAAGTCACACGATGGTGCTGCTTTGAAATCACGACAAAAGATGTACCCCCCATCCTTGTGCTGCAGTAATGCAAGCACTACTTCAGAATTGAAAAGCTTTCTCCAGATGGTTAACATAGCAATGGAAATCTGGTCAAATCAGATAAACATTTTTTTCTTTAAGATGCTCAAAATTTTTTTATTAAGCAAGAAAAGCAATGCCAAAGGGCATGAAAAGCAATTGGAATCAAATCTGGCACTATACTTGGCTTGTACACCTCTTTAACTGCAACTTGCAATTTCAAATGTGAAGATATTTGCAATTGATACTGTAAGCAAGGTTTTTGTTTGTTTGTTTTTACATAAAATGGGACCATTTAAAGAATCTGAATTTATTTTCAATCTCTCATTAATTCAATCTCACCTGGAAGAAGAAAATGACAATTCCATTTGAGGGGAAAAATGCAGTGAAATAAAGATCAAATCACCAATCTATCTCAGATGGATCTATTGCAACCCCGCCCCTTGTTTTTCTCCTCTTTCATACACATCCATCCATCCATAATCTTTAGTACCCAGCCATCCGTCCATCCTCTTTCGTAACCCAGCCATCCGTCCATCCTCTTTCGTAACCCAGCCATCCGTCCATCCTCTTTCATAACCCAGCCATCCGTCCATCCTCTTTCGTAACCCAGCCATCCGTCCATCCTCTTTCGTAACCCAGCCATCCGTCCATCCTCTTTCATAACCCAGCCATCCGTCCATCCTCTTTCGTAACCCAGCCATCCGTCCATCCTCTTTCGTAACCCAGCCATCCGTCCATCCTCTTTCGTAACCCAGCCATCCGTCCATCCTCTTTCGTAACCCAGCCATCCTTCCATCCTCTTTCGTAACCCAGCCATCCGTCCATCCTCTCTCATAAACCAGCCGTCCCATCCATCCATCCATCCAACCTCTTTCGTACCCACCCATCCATCCATCCATCCTCTTGCATAGTCAAACATTCTTCCCATAGTCTTTCACACCCAGCCACTTCCTTCCTCATTGTTCATTCAATTCTTCTTTACAACCTCTTTTCCTTCTTATCTTAATAGTTTTGATACTCACTAAATATAATCACTGCTTTCATGTCACTCACCTCAGTCGTATTTAGTGTTTTTTCAGTCTAACCTCAACCACACAACAGGTTGAACCCATCAACCAGAACATTTGTGCTATCAGCATGGCACCATCATGCCTATTAAGCTCTGCAAATGTTGCTTTGGATTTGTGTTTGCTATACATAGTTATCACGGTGCTAATCGAAAGTCACATCAAAAATTGCAGATTTCATTGCAACTGCAGGTATTTTTTGGAGCATTATACCTCCAAGTGGATCGTTTTTCTCAGCCTCACTTCATCTTTTCAACGACTATGTAGAGTATTTTATATTTGGTATTCCTCCCCCTCTCTCTTTAATTGTGAACCATATTTCAAAAACTATACATTTTGGGTGTTATAAATATTCTGAACATCTTTTCCAGCAAGTTATGAAAATATTTTGCAAAAAAGTATTTTCGGGGTTTTTTCCCCCCTATTTTTCCCCCAAACTTTCAATGCTTTAAAAAGGATGAAGCTTTCAATGCCTGAAAGATTGGATCAGACATCCACAGCCATGTCCACTTGCAGAAGCCCAGGAAGTTTTCCTCAATTCTTTACAACAGTCCACCAGAATGAAGCCATGTGACCAGCACAAACAAGCAGTGCTAAACTGCAATCCTAAATGGGACAAACCATTTTATTACCTCTATGGTGTCCCATATACTAGTTTTAAAAGTACCACAACCTTGCTCCAAAACAGAGCTTTGGGAAAAATAAGGCACCAATGGGTGCTTTCAATCCTCCCAAAGAACAGGCAGAGAGGGTACCTGCAACGCCAAACCCAGTGAACAAAATACCATATATCTGAATAAGAAAACAGTACCAGAGAGGCTGTCCTTTTAGTGAAAAATGGAGCCAAAAAAAAAAAAAATAAAGCAAATAAACTACAACTTCCTTTACAACAAATAGATATGTACAGTGGGTAGAGAAGGGAGGGGGGGGGGGGGTGAGGGATGGGGGTGTAGGGGGGAGGGGGAGCAAAATACAAAGATGAAAATATGTGGAATGAAAACCCATCACGTTAAACACTGCTTCCAAACACCTAGTGTTTGATCGTTTTGTTAAAGAGAAAAAAGTGAGACGGGCAAGGTGCTTCCCACTCTGTCATGGCAGAAAGTGTTGCCTCGACAAGCGCAAAGCGAGTCCTTTGTGCAGTCATTGTAGACAATGTGGCACTGCAAAGAGTGGAATGAAGCCGGTTCACACCCAAACGTACTCAACACAATTGAACCAAATCCAAATGGATTCCATTTGAATGCAGCAACGCTCAGAACCAAGTAAAGCGCGCACGCATCTGTGCATACTTAGAGCTATAGCGGCAAGTCATCCGAAACAAGCCCACCTTTCCTGATCGTTTGTCTGACAATTCAATATCTCCATGTCGAAGTCTGCCAGCAATATATTTTAAGCAATCCCCGAATTTGTCTATCTACATGTTTGATATTTAAAAAAACAAACTACAACTTCACTTTGATAGTGGATATTTAACGAAAAAAAAAAAAAACACTAAAGCAATCTCACCAAAATATGCATGCTAAATAACATGAGAAGTAAAGAGTTACGGAGTGTCACTGCCACCTCTCCCCATTTTTGGTGCAGCTCATTGCAAATGGTCAAATTACATTATCCCTCAATTAACAAATGACTCACGATAACTACAACCAAAAACGTTTGGACAAAAAATTATATGCATCGATGGCAACTTCTTCATCCTCGTTCCCACCAGGACAACCGATGTATTACTCTCAGGAAAATTAATGTGTAAAATAAAGATAAAAAAATATCCAAATCTCAATGCAACATTTCCCTCGGGAAGAGAAACTGGGAGGGGGAGAGGGAAGAGGGAGAGGGAAAGCAAAGCTTCCCATAAGAGCAAAAAAAATACCTATGATGTGGTCCCTGAAATGTTGCACACAAAAAAAGAAAGAAAAAAAAAGAAAAGATTTCAAGAGGCGCCAAAAAAGCTGCTAAATGGCTTAAACTGGCAAACAACTTCCTAGTCGTCATGGTTCGTCCTTCCACCTACAATCTCCACGTGTTTGTCAAAGAAATTAAAGAATGGCAGCACGGGCAGGGCAAAAAAACCAAATCAGAACACTATCGGTCATGAACACCAAAAGTGGTAGAAACGGCTGTGCAAATGCTTCTCAAAATGAAGACACCCTTACAGTACACGTCCGTCTCATCTTCCTGCTCATCCTGCCAGAGGACACTCACCAAAGGAAACAAAAAAAGTTCTCCTTTCAGGCTCGCGAACCTCACATTCGTGTCTCCTTACAAAATGAACTGATGGGCGAGTGCGTAGCCGAGTGTGGAATGATTGAGTGTGAAGCACTGACAGCATTACACTCCAAGTCACGAGGACAATCGTGAACCTCGTCCAGGCCTCGTCTGTAGAATTCGACATGGGACTCAAACACTGGCATACACAGATGCTTCCAGCGCTGCGGACACAAAAGTTAACATTCATGAGAAACAAATGTTAATAAACCGAGGCCTCATTTGAGGGAAAAAAAAAAAATTCATTCATAAAGGTGCATTTTGCTGCATCAATCGTTTTCATATCATGCAATCACATTTTAGAAGTAAACTAGAACACTCTTCGACGTCAACGTCGACCAATATGCCTCCGCCCACATTATTACATTATAATACTTGTACCAAGTTTGATTTAAATCCATTCAGCTGTTCTCAAGTTATCACATTTTTACCTGACATGACCTCAAAACTATTGATGCCATAATCCAATCAGTTCATCTTTGCATCATATATAACTTATACCAAATTTGCTCAAAATCCCATCACTCGCTCACAAATTGGCGTGGAAACATAATTTTTACTTAACATGACCTCTGATCTTTGACATTTGACCTCATGCCCCCAAAATGTAATACATTCATCTTTACCTCATTATACATACCTGCACCATGGTTGACTAAGATTCCTTCAGCCGTTCTTAAGTTATCCTTAAGTTATCACGGCAACAAAGTAATTGTAACTTAACATGAACTCTTGACCCCAAAATCGAATAAGTTTATCTTTGCATCATAATATATAATTATACCAAGTTTGGTGAACATCCCATGACTGGTTCACAAGATAGCTCGGTGACAAAAATTTTACCTGACGGGACATTTCACCTTTGACCGCTTGACGCCAAAATCTAATCAGTTAATCTTTACACCATTATACATACATGTAACTAAGTTTGAATTTGATCCCTTTAGCCATTCTGAAATTATAGACCTATTACAGACTGACCTTTTGACCCTAAAATCAAATAAGTTCATCTTTGCATCATTATGGATACTTGTACTAACTTTGGGCAGAATCCCATCACTGGTTCACAAGTTATCGCGCGCGGTAACAGGATTTTTACCCGGCGGGACGTTTGACTTTTGACCCCAAAATCTAATCAGTTAATCTTTACATCATTATACACAATGTACCAAGTTTGAATTTGATCCCTTCAGCCATTCTGAAGGTAAAAACCTATTGCAGACCTTGAGCTTTGACCTCTGGACCCCAAAATCTAATCAGTTCATCTTTATCTCATTGTACATACCTGCACCAAGTTTGACTAAGATCCCTTCAGCCATTCTCAAGCTATTGCGGTAACGAAAAGCTATCACGGACGGACTGTCTGAAAACATAATGCCTCTGGTGACTTCATCGGCGGCAGCATAATGAAAAGAACAACATTCATAAAGGCAAAATATATCGATGAAGTTAGAAAATGTACGAATGGAATTCTCACTCTGCTGCTGGCACAAAAATTTCCCCAGAACCAAACTTGTGATGAAGCACCAAATGGCTCTCCACCTTTCAATCCTCGTTACCTACCATCCTTTCAATCCTCGTACCATGTACCCACCCCACCCCCTCACCCCACCAACCAGCTCAAATGGTGTGCAGATTAAACTTCCATAATGCTTGGCTATAGGTACCAATATTCAAATAATGTGCCGGTTTGAAAGCAACGCAGCATACGAAAGAACTCCCATCATTACCAAATTAATGACAAAATATGCCTCCAACTCAACATTGAACACAGAACATAAACCACATAACCCACCTGAACAAGAGTTCCCTTCTTACTCCTGAGCAGCAGAAAGAGTAGTGTGCAAGGCATACAGAGCATCGAAGACAGAGCCATGAGCCAGCCGATGGCCTCACCCCATGCAGGATACACATAGTCCTTGTACTTTACGCTCTCATGTTTCAACAATGTGAACAAAACCATGCCCTGAGAAGGGGATGGGGGAGGGGGGAGGGGGATTACGGTATGAGATAAAAAAAACAAGTACAAAAAGTTTTAATTAAAACAAAACCCGCGTCGATGTTACACAATGCCTAGATGCAGCTGTGCCTATAACGTCGATGTTATAGGCACAGGACATTCCTATTGATTCGATTACTTGATGTTATTTTTGTGCAAAGTGAAAATATATCTCGGCAATTTCCCGTGTGTGGCGACGAATTTTTAATATATCTCGGCATTTTCCCGTCTGTTATTTCAGGCGGTGTATGACTGACCATGCCGCGATTTAAAAAAAATATATCTCGGCAATTTCCTGTGTGTGGCGACACGTGAACGAAGCTATGCTCCTCTCTCCACATTATTGTGATGACGTATAAATTAAATATTTCATCGTGACGATTGTCATCAAATGGACGAATTTTTAATATATCTCGGCATTTTCCCGTCTGTTATTTCGGGCGGTGTATGACTGACCATGCCGCGATTTAAACAAAATATATATATCTCGGCATTTTCCCATCTCTTATTTCGGGCGGTGTATGACTGACCATGCCACGATTTAAAAAAAAAAAATCTCAATGGACTTGAAGTTACAGGCCTTTGAGAATTCATTTCGTTCTATAAAGGGCAACTTTCATCGGATTTTCTTCCCGTTTTTTTTTCAACCGAGTCTAAAACTATGTTAGCGACTGAAAAATGAAATGATATATCGAATTTGATTTGAAATAAAACTGTGTGACAGAGGAAGACACCACGGGCCTACAAAACAGGCCTCAAAGCTATGCGAGTTAATAAAATGGTGGATATTTGTTTATATGAAGGCTCTCCCAGAATGGGTGGAGCTATGGTTCCCAGAATGGGTGAAGCTTTGAGGTTTTGTCTTCTCTGCAAGAACAAGAAGAACAACAACAACAACAGCAGAGGGCACTCTATGAGCAGCGTCTGCGCGCGGCTAAAAAATGTATAAGTAGCATAATGTCGCACAACATGAACCGCGCTTTGATGTGGCAAGGGAAAGCTGTAACACCCCACACCTACCTCCCCCTTTGAAGAAAGACTGTTTCAGTTGGCCATATCAGTTGAAAAATGACTAATCAAAGATCACTTCACAACTCAACTTGTATCTAAATCACTGGAATGGAAACTCCTTGCAGATGCATTCATGGGCAATAAGACTCACTGGAGGTTTAGAGTAAATTGTGACAGGAAATTGTCAACAGCCAGTAACACGGGACTTTGGAAATACAGTATGAAAGCAACAGAAGCCTTTCACAATTGTGCTGTGTGCATTTTGAGTGGCCCATTTCGCTAGCCGGGGCACTTTTAACTAGCTATTGATGTTTGCCCACCCTCGGAGGTGGTAAAAAGGGGGAGGCTTTATTTATTTATTTATTTTTATCCTGAGTACTGCAAGCACGTATGCAAAATTTGGTGGAGATCGGGAAAAATCACAACTTATCTCCGCCCTCACCCCCTTCAGGGTGAGGTTTTCTCCTTGCGCCTATGACCTGTTCCTGGATACTACCATCACATATGCAAAATTTGGTGGAGATTGGGCCAGTCCTGTTTGTTTTTCTGATCTGATCTTAAGATACATTCTTGATAAAAAATGCCATGGGTATAGAAAAGGCCCCTTTATATGGCGTGTGCCAAGTGGCAAACTATAGAAAAGAAGGGACATTCTTGTGGAAAATTCCAGGGGCATAGAAAAGGCTTATATGGTATGTGCCATGTGACAAACTATAGAAAAGAAGGGACATTCAAAAGATCTCGTGCATCCTGGAATACCCTTGTATTCTTAGTAGGAACCAAGTAAAGTTCATATAAAACTCCAGAAAAGTTAATTATTACAGCTGCATGAAGAAGTAAATTTGTTTTATTTGCCAGCAAAATAAATGCTTGGGTTTGGTCTGCGATAAATCTTCTGGGAACAGTTGCTCAAAAAACCCAATCCGCCCGTTAAATAACGACATTGCGACATATCATTAGTTCACTCGGCCAACTAGTAGCCACTACGCAGCCACAGCAAGGTTCTCCGTCTGCTTTGTTCACCTCACAGGTACAGTAAACCGACTCTGGGCACAGTGATCAGGCCAGAGGTGAGTGCTGTAGACAGCATCAGTGGTCTTTTTATAGACTTATCTGCTTCGGAGTTATCTGACCCACAACCATCAAAGTAGTGAGGCGCGGGATTTGGAGCACTCCAACGGACAAGTTAAGGATAAACCCAACAACAGTTTCACCCCAGCAGGTAATGGGGTGAAAGGGGAAGGGGCTGGGGGGTGGTGAAAGGGGAAGGGGCTGGGGGGTGGTGAAAGGGGAAGGGGCTGGGGGTGGTGAAAGGGGAAGAGGCTGGGAGGGGGGGGGAGAGGGTTGGTGAAAGGGGAAGGGGCTGGGGGGTTTGTGGTGAAATGGAAAGTGGCTGGGGGTGTGTGGTGAAAGGGAAAGTGGCTGGGGGTGTAGTGAAAGGGAAAGTGGCTGGGGGGGTGTGTGGTGAAATGGAAAGTGGCTGGGGGTGTGTGGTGAAATGGAAAGTGGCTGGGGGTGTGTGGTGAAATGGAAAGTGGCTGGGGGTGTGTGGTGAAATGGAAAGTGGCTGGGGGTGTGTGGTGAAATGGAAAGTGGCTGGGGGTGTGTGGTGAAAGGGAAAGTGGCTGGGGGTGTAGTGAAAGGGTAAGTGGCTGGGGGTGTGTGGTGAAAGGGAAAGTGGCTGGGGGGGGTGGGGGGGGGTGTGGTGAAAGGGAAAGTGGCTGGGGGGGGGGGGGTGAAAGGGAAAGTGGCTGGGGGAATGTGGTGAAAGGGGCTGGGGGGATGTGGTGAAAGGGTAAGTGGCTGGTGAGCTGGTGAAAGGGGAAGATGCTGGGGGAGGGGGGGAGGAGGGAGAGTGATTAAAGGGGGGTGTGTGGTGAAAGGGAAGGGGCTGGGGGGTTGATGAAAGGGGAACGGGCTGATGAAAGGGGTACGGGGCAGGGGAGGAGGAGAGTCAGATTGAACAGGCCTTACCATACACATCGCTGGAGTCACCACAGCCAATGACCACTTTATGATACTGCTGGGACGATACCCAATCATGAGCGTGACATCAGCCATGAAATTTTCACCACCTGCACCACATAAATTGGTCATGTTAAATATAGTCAAAGAATAACAATATGCACATGCAATGTAATAACTCCTACCAGATGTACACATTCAGTCATTTCAGCAAGTTTCTCACTTTCACTCTCTCACACCAATCCACATCCCACACAGTCACTTGGTGTTTGATGTAGATATGCAGTTCTACAATTTGAAAAAAAATGAATTAGGTGATGGGTTACCTGGATGCATCCATCAAAAGAAAAAACAAGTTTCACTCTTGAAACCGTCAGCCACAAACGCACCATTCTTTGTCCATCTCCATCTCCATCTCCAGCCCAACCAGCCCACCCCCACCCCACACCCATGATTCAACCCCACCATCATCCCAATCCTGTGTGGCGTCAGAGGTAAATATCAGCCTGCTGTGGTGACTAAAACCACCGCATCTCCACCTCGCATGGTTGCACCATCACTCCTTCTCTTGCTGGAGCCTCAGCAGTGTGGTGCCTCTCAAGGCTCTTCTGGAAAACCTGCCACACACAGCCCCCACAAGCACACACACGGTACAACACATGGCACGGACAAAGCAACGAGGAAGGATCCTTTTGAATGGACCAGCAGCTGCAACAGCCCAAAACGATCACATCGATTTTCAAACCCAACCATCTCAAGCACACGACAAATCAAAGCATACACCTCTGGGAGCATGCGTGCACTGCTCAAGCACCTCTGCAAACAAATTCACACGCTCGCATGCATAATTGTGAAAAAACACAACTTAGAAGAATAACTGCTGTAAATAAAACAGAACACACAATTCTGGAAACAAATTGCAGCACACCATTTTGTGTAACGGTGACCTGACCCACACATTTTCCACAGGCATACTCCAACGAGCCATACACAACTCTTCTTTAGCACACATATACTCCCAATACGCAACTCTGCAACCAGGTATACGCAAATGTCCCATGCACAAATCTGCTCCATGGTACACACACACACTCACCCTTCTCCCTTTCATGCACAAATCTGCTCCCAGGTACACATGCACTCCACATACACAACGCTGCTCCCAGGTACATGCACACTTCCCATGCACAACTCTGTTAAGAGGCACACGCTTCCAGGCACACAACTCCATTCCCAGGTGGCCATATGTGCACAGCAGATTCAGACAGAGACAGCCATATAACCACTCACCAATCCATTCTCAGACACAAGTAGCCTCACCCTTGGCTCCACCCCCTGCACAATTTTGCTGCTAGGCATTTACGCAAATCGAATTGGCACAAACTTTGTTCCCACTATCCATGCATGCAAAGCAATGCCAGGAAAGCAAATTCTCAAAACAGGAGTGTTCATTCTGGGAAAGGGAGGCTAGGAATGGAGAGGAAAGGATATGAATTAGGGCATAAAATAATCGGACAAAAAGGATGTACAAAGGAATATTGTGGGGGAATGAGCCAAAGGGGAGATGAAATGAGCCAAGATGGGGAAAGGGCGAGAAAGACGGGGAAAGGGCGAGAAAGACAGGGAACGGGCGAGAAAGACAGGGAACGGGCGAGAAAGACAGGAAACGGGCGAGAAAGACAGGAAACGGGCGAGAAAGACAGGAAACGGGCGAGAAAGACAGGAAACGGGCGAGAAAGACAGGAAACGGGCGAGAAAGACAGGAAACGGGCGAGAAAGACAGGAAACGGGCGAGAAAGACAGGAAACGGGCGAGAAAGACAGGAAACGGGCGAGAAAGACAGGAAACGGGCGAGAAAGACAGGAAACGGGCGAGAAAGACAGGAAACGGGCGGGAAAGACAGGAAACGGGCGAGAAAGACAGGAAACGAACGAGAAAGACAGGAAACGGGCGAGAAAGACAGGAAACGGGCGAGAAAGACAGGAAACGGGCGAGAAAGACAGGAAACGGGCGAGAAAGACAGGAAACGGGCGGGAAAGACAGGAAACGGGCGGGAAAGACAGGAAACGGGCGGGAAAGACAGGAAACGGGCAGGAAAGACAGGAAACGGGCAGGAAAGACAGGAAACGGGCGAGAAAGACAGGAAACGGGCGAGAAAGACAGGAAACGGGCGAGAAAGACAGGAAACGTCAATTTGTCAATTTCTGTCAATCTGTCAATTTCCCGACCCGGATCTCAGCCAATGGAGTATCTTCTCTTCTAGACTTGGTTATGACAAACTTCCCTGCTAATGTCTGCTGCTCTTCTTCTGCTCCAATCGGTTCTTCTGATCATGTGCTTGTCAAAGTGGACATCTCTCTGGCCATTCTCAGAGAGCCTCCTCAGCGTCGACGAGTCTGGCATTTCACTCAGGCTGACTGGGACGGTCTTCAAGCAGCCATCAATCGTCTGGATTGGTCTCCCATCTCCACTGCCTCTGACATCAATTCTTCCTGGGAATTCTTCCAAAGCAAACTGATCTCTCTCATGCACAGATTTATCCCATCTCGCCTTCAATTGTCTTACCCTTCCTCCCGTCCATGGTACACTGAATCTTGTGGTGAGGCAGTTGCCCTGAAACAACTTGCCTTTGCCTCTTGGAAGGCTAATCCAACTGAAGGAAATCTCAGTTCCTTCCACCAAGCTCGGAACAAGTGTGTGTCTACCCTCAGGAGTGCCAGGAAGCACTATCTCTCCTCACTCAAGAATGAACTCTCAAACCTGTCTCCTTCCTCCAAATCCTGGTGGCGTCTGGTCAAATCCGTTTCTGGTGTTTGTTCCCCCTCCATCCCCTCCCTTACCTCAAATGGCCACACAGTTGACATCGCACGTGACAAAGCCGAATGCCTCAACTCTGTGTTCGCCTCGAAATCCTAAGTCCCAAACCCATCTCTCTCTGTTCCCACCTTTCCCAGTCGAACCCAAATGCTCCTGGACTCTGTGTCCTTCTCTCCTGACAAGGTGGAGGAGTTTTTGTCAAACCTCGACTCTGATTCTGCAACTGGACCAGACGGCATCAGCCCACGGGTCCTAAAATCCTGCTCTGCCGCTCTATCTCACCCTCTCTCCTTTCTTTTCACCCTATCTTTTGCTCAAGGTCATCTGCCAGCATCCTGGAAATCAGCTAACATTACCGCTTTACACAAAAAAGGTGCAAAAACAGATCCTTGCAACTACAGACCAATCAGCCTGCTCCCAATTATCAGCAAAGTCATGGAATCCATCATTGCTTCGGATATGAAATCTTTCCTCTTCTCCAATGGCTTGATCTCTGATCATCAATTTGGTTTCAGACCAGGTCACTCTACTCTGGACATGCTGCTTCTGCTGTCTCAACAATGGATGGAGGTCCTGAATGCCAAACAGGAAATCAGAGCTGTCTCCCTTGACATATCAAGGGCCTTTGATACGGTCTGGCACCCAGCTCTGCTCACCAAACTCTCCTCCTATGGTATCCATGGAAATCTCCATGCATGGCTTGCGGACTTCCTCTCTGGTCGTAGTCAACGTGTGGCCCTGAATGGATTTCTCTCATCTCCCCTTCCTGTTCAGGCTGGAGTTCCCCAAGGAAGTGTGCTGGGCCCTGTGCTTTTTCTGGTCTTTATCAATGATCTCTCTGACTCTCTGGAAAATCCTCTCTATCTCTTTGCTGATGACTCCACTCTCTGCCGCTCCATTCCTCTTCCCTCAGATAGGCAGTCTGCAGCCTCCTCACTCTCTGAAGACCTGGACAAAATCACAGACTGGTCAAACAAGTGGAACATGTCTTTCAATCCTGCCAAATCTCACTCTCTTACTATGTCTCTCCGAAAAGATCGACTGGACAACCCTCCCATCTACTTTCTCAACAATCCTCTCCAAGAAGTTCTGTCACTCAAGCTTTTGGGTCTCACTATCTGCCATGATCTTTCTTGGGAAAACCACATTTCCAAGCTGGCCTCCAAAGCCAGTCGCCGACTGGGCATCCTCCGTCGTGCGAAGTCCTTCCTCGGCACACCTGAGCTCCTCACCACATACAAGGCTTTCATCCGCAGCTCAATGGAATACTGTTCTCCCCTATGGGCTGGTGCTCCTGCCTCACACCTGGCTCGGCTTCACGCTGTTGAATCCAAAGCTTTCAAAATCATTGGAATCTCCCGCGATGAAGCTATCTCTGAGGGCCTTTCACTCACTCACCGCAGGCAGGTAGGTGGTCTTTCTGTCTTCTACCGACTCCTCTCCGGCCTTGCTCCCCCAGCTCTCTCCGTGCTCTGTCCCCCAAATATTCCTACAGGTCGCACAAGATCTGCCAGCAACCCTCTGATGGTTAAACTGCCGAAATCTCGGCTCTCTGCTCACCTTCACTCTTTCATTCCTCTTTTCTCCCGCCTGTGGAACAAACTCCCACACTCCCTTCAATCCCTCTCCTCCCTCCAGGTCTTTAAAACAGCTGTTCACCACCATCTCTTATCTTCCCCCATCCATAACCTTGATCTTTTCTACCCCCACTAATTCACCCCAGATCCACCTTGTTTGAAATTCCAACTTATTTCCTGGAAATCCTGGCAGTGTCCATATGTTTATACCTCTCCCACCCCCCCCCCCTTCACATGCCTCCCCCCCTTCACATGCCTCCCCCCTTCACATGCCTCCCCCCCAAAGCCCTCTCCCTCCCACAGATCTCTCGATGTCTCCATGTCTCTCGGTCCCTGCTCTCAAATGTTGTGTTTGTGTCCTTCCCCCTCTCTCCCCATCTTGTCTACCGCTCCCGATGTTATTTGTTTTATGTGTCTGTTTGTCTTTCTGTGTGATTAATTTTCGCTCTTTCACGAGCCTCGATCTTGTATACAAAAAAAAAAAAAAAAAAAACGGGCGAGAAAGACAGAAAACGGGCGAGAAAGACAGGAAACGGGCGAGAAAGACAGGAAACGGGCGACAAAGACAGGAAACGGGCGACAAAGACAGGAAACGGGCGAGAAAGACAGGAAACGGGCGAGAAAGACAGGAAACGGGCGAGAAAGACAGGAAACGGGCGAGAAAGACAGGAAACGGGCGAGAAAGACAGGAAACGGGCGAGAAAGACAGGAAACGGGCGAGAAAGACAGGAAACGGGCGAGAAAGACAGGAAACGGGCGAGAAAGACAGGAAACGGGCGAGAAAGACAGGAAACGGGCGAGAAAGACAGGAAACGGGCGAGAAAGACAGGAAACGGGCGAGAAAGACAGGAAACGGGCGAGAAAGACAGGAAACGGGCGAGAAAGACAGGAAACGGGCGAGAAAGACAGGAAACGGGCGAGAAAGACAGGAAACGGGCGAGAAAGACAGGAAACGGGCGAGAAAGACAGGAAACGGGCGAGAAAGACAGGAAACGGGCGAGAAAGACAGGAAACGGGCGAGAAAGACAGGAAACGGGCGAGAAAGACAGGAAACGGGCGAGAAAGACAGGAAACGGGCGAGAAAGACAGGAAACGGGCGAGAAAGACAGGAAACGGGCGAGAAAGACAGGAAACGGGCGAGAAAGACAGGAAACGGGCGAGAAAGACAGGAAACGGGCGAGAAAGACAGGAAACGGGCGAGAAAGACAGGAAACGGGCGAGAAAGACAGGAAACGGGCGAGAAAGACAGGAAACGGGCGACAAAGACAGGAAAGGGGCGACAAAGACAGGAAAGGGGCGACAAAGACAGGAAAGGGGCGACAAAGACAGGAAAGGGGCGACAAAGACAGGAAAGGGGCGACAAAGACAGGAAAAGGGCGACAAAGACAGGAAAAGGGCGACAAAGACAGGAAAAGGGCGACAAAGACAGGATAAGGGCGACAAAGACAGGAAAAGGGCGACAGACAGGAAAAGGGCGACAGACAGGAAAAGGGCGACAAAGACAGGAAAAGGGCGACAAAGAGAGGAAAAGGGCGACAAAGAGAGGAAAAGGGCGACAAAGAGAGGAAAAGGGCGACAAAGAGAGGAAAAGGGCGACAAAGAGAGGAAAAGGGCGACAAAGAGAGGAAAAGGGCGACAAAGAGAGGAAAAGGGCGACAAAGAGAGGAAAAGGGCGACAAAGAGAGGAAAAGGGCGACAAAGAGAGGAAAAGGGCGACAAAGAGAGGAAAAGGGCGACAAAGAGAGGAAAAGGGCGACAAAGAGAGGAAAAGGGCGACAACGAGAGGAAAAGGGCGACAAAGAGAGGAAAAGGGCGACAAAGAGGAAAAGGGCGACAAAGAGGAAAAGGGCGACAAAGAGGAAAAGGGCGACAAAGAGGAAAAGGGCGACAAAGAGGAAAAGGGCGACAAAGAGAGGAAAAGGGCGACAAAGAGAGGAAAAGGGCGACAAAGAGAGGAAAAGGGCGACAAAGAGAGGAAAAGGGCGACAAAGAGAGGAAAAGGGCGACAAAGAGAGGAAAAGGGCGACAAAGAGGAAAAGGGCGACAAAGAGGAAAAGGGCGACAAAGAGGAAAAGGGCGAGAAAGAGAGGCAAAGGGTGGGGGACAGCAAGGGTGGGGGACAGCAAGGGTGGGGGACAGCAAGGGTGGGGGACAGCAAGGGTGGGGGACAGCAAGGGTGGGGGACAGCAAGGGTGGGGGACAGCAAGGGTGGGGGACAGCAAGGGTGGGGGACAGCAAGGGTGGGGGACAGCAAGGGTGGGGGACAGCAAGGGTGGGGGACAGCAAGGGTGGGGGAAAAGCAAGGGTGGGGGGAAAAGCAAGGGTGGGGGGAAAAGCAAGGGTGGGGGGGAAAGCAAGGGTGGGGGAAAAAGCAAGGGTGGGGGAAAAAGCAAGGGTGGGGGAAAAAGCAAGGGTGGGGGAAAAAGCAAGGGTGGGGGAAAAAGCAAGGGTGGGGGAAAAAGCAAGGGTGGGGGAAAAAGCAAGGGTGGGGGAAAAAGCAGGATGGGGGGAAAATCAGGGTGGGGGAAAAAGCAGGGTGGGAGAAAGGAGGGTGGGAGAAAGGAGGGTGGGAGAAAGGAGGGTGGGAGAAAGGAGGGTGGGAGAAAAGAGGGTGGGAGAAAGGATGGTGGCAGAAAGGAAGGGTGGGAGAAAGGAAGGGTGGGAGAAAGGAGGGTGGGAGAAAGGAAGGGTGGGAGAAAGGAAGGGTGGGAGAAAGGAAGGGTGGGAGAAAGGAAGGGTGGGAGAAAGGAAGGGTGGGAGAAAGGAAGGGTGGGAGAAAGGAAGGGTGGGAGAAAGGAAGGGTGGGAGAAAGGAAGGGTGGGAGAAAGGAAGGGTGGGAGAAAGGAAGGGTGGGAGAAAGGAAGGGTGGGAGAAAGGAAGGGTGGGAGAAAGGAAGGGTGGGAGAAAGGAAGAGTGGGAGAAAGGAAGGGTGGGAGAAAGGAAGGGTGGGAGAAAGGAAGGGTGGGAGAAAGGAAGGGTGGGAGAAAGGAAGGGTGGGAGAAAGGAAGGGTGGGAGAAAGGAAGGGTGGGAGAAAGGTAGGGTGGGAGAAAGGTAGGGTGGGAGAAAGGAAGGGTGGGAGAAAGGAAGGGTGGGAGAAAGGAAGGGTGGGAGAAAGGAGGGGAACAGGGGAAATCAGAAGAAATAAAAGGTGATCAAAAAAACAAACAAACAAAAAAACAACGCAGAACTGACATACCGTAAACCCATGCCACTACTATGCATTGCCAGAACACCTGCCATAGCAATGTCACTCCACTCACAGCAAAGAGGTCGATGAGCTGGAACAAGTAAATTCCACCCTGTTGAAATAAAGGTTCAAATAAATATGTATTCATCAAATGCACCTCAACTTCAGTGTGTGAAGAAACATTGATGACATTTAATTTCACCATTTGTTTGCAAACTTCAGCAACAAAGGGGGAGGGGGGGGAAAAAAAAAAAAAATTAAACAAAAATCTGATTTATTTTATTTATTTATTTGTATGCATGCAACGTGCAGCTGTTTGGCTGCATTATTTTCTCGTGGTGTGGCTGTGCTGCTGATGCAATGCCCCCTCCTTACCAGCTTGCTGGTACTCATTTTGCCAACCTTGGAAGGATGACAGGCTGAGTTGACCAACCTGGTGTTAATTCAATGGCACAACAGGGGCTTGAACTCAAGACCGGAGGATCTTAAGCCAGCCAGCTTAATCATTAAGCCAATATCAGGCTACAAGTCTGATTTGAATTTGATGGACCCTGAGTAACCAATTTAACAAAATCAGGTTTTGCCTCCTTCCCCTTCCCTGCCCTCCTCTTAGCCAGGGCCCTTAGGGATGTTTTGGGGCCGTTTGGTTCAAATTCTTCCAAAGGCACCAAATTTGGCCCAGATGTTTCCCATGCCATACTCTTTCGATTTTTGACGCGCGCCAAGACGGGCGCCCCCCCTCGGGGGCCCCATATTGGCGAAATACTAATATAAATGGCCGCCACCCGGATTAGAGGAAAATCAGTTAAATAACCAAAAGGGTTGGAATCATGTATGATACCACTTTTCAGGGGTTTTCGAGGTCGAGGAATCCAATTATGATGTTATTTTGATGATTCGAGGTCAAGGTCAACCCTCAAGGTCATCTTAAAGGTCATTTTTGAGTCAAACACGTCGGTTTTTGAGTTTTTTGTCAAGATTTACGCGAGGTTCACCATTATATGTTTCTGGGTTGGGTAATCGAACTCTGACCTTATTTTTGACAATTAAAGGAAATATTTACATGTCTATTTCCTAATTTTCAGGCATATGCAGTTCATCAGTCTAATTACAAAGGTACGGATTTTGATGTTTTATGAACTGTATGCCATATCCTTGTGTTTAATTTTTGTGCGATCATGATCCGGGTTCATGTATACATGATTGTATACATGTCATAAATATGACGTCATAGGTCATGTGACCTGGCGGCCATATTGGATTTTATGAAAACCTTAAAAATGGATCCCTGCCTTCATTTTTCGATCGATTCATTTTTAACTTTGACCACTTATAGTATGCCATGTGATTGGATGCATATCCTAATTATGACGTCATAGGTCAGGTGACATGGTGGGATGGACCGGTATGGTCCCCGGATCATACCGCCCTTGGCGCCCCGTCAAAAATCGAAAGAGTATGGCATGGGCAACATCTGCGCCAAATTTGAAGCTTTTGGAAGAATTTGAACCAAAATATCCCTAAGGGCCCTGACTATCTCGAAACCCTTCCATCAAAGACTTTTCGTAATTACACTTTGGGAATTAAGTCTATAGACTTAATCTTTAGACTTAATCGCAGCCAAAAATCAGGCTATTTGGTGAATATTTTTTATCGCAGACAAAAATCACGACTTTTTTTTTCTACAGTGCGTTTTTTTCCATTCAGATTCATTTTTCCATTTGATATCACGGCTTAAGTGAATTCTGTTAGTTTTCTGCGATCGCGTAAAAACACTGCCTCTACCTCTGGCGTTCAGTTTCTATAAAAAAGCAATTCAGTTGCCACTGGTACCTCTGTCACCATGTAAAGACCAAGTAAGAGCTTGACAAAGCAACAGACAGCCAAGAAGATCTCCCGCTTCCCCTTTCCGCGAAGGAACTCCGGGAACACGTCGGTGACAGCCGTGATGAAGGCCTCAACACCCACAAACTGCAAAGGCATACGTGAAGGAACAATTACCATGAAATGCATTCTATATTTGCAAACTGTAAAATGTACATGTTTATCAAACAAAAAGGCATTTCCTTGTACAGAAACCAGCACAATAAAAAAAAGAAAATATTCAACTTGAACACTCACAATTTGACACACCCACTCCATTTGCTCGCTGTTTTTTAAATCCATTTTACACTTCTCCCTGAATGGAGTCACCAAAGTATTAACCTCTTATTTCAATTATTGCAAGAAATTGTCATCATTCCATATGATCAACTAACTGCTACTATACACAATCATGCTGATACAAACAGACCAACTACCGCCATAGCACAACAAAGTGGCTAGCATGACATCAGCCAAATTTTTTCTCCTGGTAACCCGCTCGGCCCTGTTTGAGCAGTGCATAAACTGACTTTCAGCCTGCTCATTACATGGATATCAGTGGTGTAAATGCAGCAAAGGTGGTTGGTTACCACTCCCACAGAGGTGGTTGCCCACTCCCACACCCTCTTATGCACTTCCACAATTTTAAAATAGTCATACCCCGTTTTACGCCACTTCGACCTACGTCAAATCCGACTTTACGCCACTCTTCCAGAGTAAATTTCAGTTCAGCGAACGTCATTATGTGCGACTTTACGTCACTCCTACAGACGGGAAAAAAATTAATTTTTCCTTAAAAATATATTTAAAATAAATAAAATAGTACATAAATTAACAATAAAAGAAGCTAAAAAACAATTTAAAATACAATAAAAAGCACATTTAAAAAATATTAAAATGTACGTACAGTATACTGTACATACGCGTAGCTGCTGGATCTCATTCAAAACAAAGGTGACGCCATATGCATTCGCGTGCTTGGTCGCGTGCTTGCTTTGCCTTTCGCTAGTATTGTTGTGATTATTCCTTTACTGTGTAAAGGTTCCTTTACTGTGTAAAACAACCAACGTAACGTGGCAACGGCGAAACATGACGATGCCGGCTCTGACGACCGTCCGTGGCAGACGTCACGTCACCGTGCAGAGTGTGCAATGTCCGCGACGAGGTCAGGCCCCATGGCCCATGTGAAACGAACGACCGTGTCATGCCTCGAGCCGGGGTGCCTCGTCGGGCACCTTGCCGGCATCCGGCGTCGACGAACCGATCGGCGTGTGCATGTGCACATGTGCATGGATTTGCAAATGCCTGACTGTACGTCGTCGTTTCTGCGTATATCGCATCGTCCAAAAATAAAGAAGCAAGCAACTTCGGCCGCTCGAGAAAAGATGGGGCACGCCTACGACTCGGAGGCGAGCGTCGATCCCCGGGGCGGCCGGGTTCACGGAACCCTGAGCTCGTTCGTTCGTCACAGACATGACACGACCACCGGTGAAACTGCTCGGGCACGTTGGGTAAAGCACGCCATGGTGAAGCGGGTCACGGAGCCACTCGGCACACAAGCCAGCTCACGGTCGACACGTCTGTGCCGGTCACCCCGTTCAAGGAGAAGCCCCGACCGATAGAAAACAACGGAGGGACTCCCGACGGGGAGCGGCAAAGATTCAGGGCGAAGCCTCCTTCTTATGAGACGCCTTTTTTACGATGAAAAAAGGTTTAAAAAATCAAACATTTGAACAGCCTTGGACGTGCACCTTGACCCCATGGCCAAAGCACACCGTCTATCTAGACTGTCCCATTAGCATTACACATGCACCTCAACCCCAAGGCTGAAGCACATGGTCATTCAAACACATGCATCCTGACCCCGAAGGGCCACAATGCATGGTCATACAAGAGGACCACTCCTCAATAGGAGTGAGTACACTGACGAGGTTTTACTCCTGTCAGGCGAAGCCGCAGCCTCCTCCAGTTATTTACTCTAGTTTTACGAATTACGGTGTTTGTCTTCATTTTAAGGCATTTTTAAGGCATTACGCCCGGTTTACGTCAAAAACCGAGTTTTGTCACGGCTTATGGAACCAATTAATGACGTAGGCCTGGGTATTACTGTAGTTCACATATTAATGTTCAACAAATGGACAAGGAATGGGGGACTGTTTGAATCGTTGTGTTTGGACTTCGGGTTTGCAGGATATACATTTGTTTTGTTTCGTAAACTACATCGTCGAGATGACAGTTGTCGAGTTTTAAGGGAAAAGGTGGTGATGACTGGAAACGAGTACACACTTATAGTGTGCGAAGAGGTTAATGTGACAATCAGCAAGGGTCGTAACACTAAAGGAATGTAAAAGGTCAGCATGGGGAATCATTCCTTTTTGGACTCTTGCTCTGTAGTCGGCTAGTTTAGATATGGTGAGACAAACTCCATCCAGGTGCTCCAAATTCTAACATGGAGTGAATGTTCATCTTGTAGATCATTACCAAATCTCCAACTCTCACCATTCTTCTTAAGCTCGACTCACGATGCACAAACGTCGAGAGTCATTGCTAGCCATGCACAGAAACACCACTGATCATTAGTTGGAGACGGTAGTGGTTTACGAAGAAATGATACCCGCATTTCTCTGCCTCAGCCATGTCATTGTCACTACCTCATTCACCAAGTCCATATGCGACTACATGCAACAAACACTTCAGCTCTTTGCAATATCTCAATACTGAAGCCATAAACACATTTCCATCAGTGTATGCATGCAGGAGTGGTATCATTGGCAATCACAAGGAAGATGGTCGGTCCAAGTTTCATGTCCTGCAATACTCCACGGGAGAGTTGAAGTGAATCGGAAGGAGCTCCAATGCACCAGTCTTAGATCGCTGTAATGGGAAGCTACAAATCGTGGGCAGAATTGCACGGTTCACCCCAAGTTGAATGATCTTTTGAACTGCAGTCGTGTGGTCAATATGGTCAAATGCCTTACAAAAAAAGTTGACAGCCCTCAAGGACACGAGCAATCACGGGTGTAATAGATATTGGGAGAAACTGATCATATTTTGTGACGGTAAATTTTAGGAACTGTTCATACTGATGCATCTTTCCATGTCAGGGAAGCATCCAGATAGGAGGCATATATTAACAAGTACAAAAAGTTTTAATTAAAACAAAAGCCACGTCGATGTTACACAATGCCTAGATGCAGCTGTGCCTATAACGTCGATGTTATAGGCACGGGACATTCCTATTGATTCGATTACTTGATGTTATTTTTGTGCAAAGTGAAAAAAAATCTCGGCAATTTCCCGTGTGTGGCGACACGTGAACGAAGCGATGCTCCTCTCTCCACATTATTGTGACGACGTATAAATTAAATATTTCATCGTGACGATTGTCATCAAATGGACGAATTTTTAATATATCTCGGCAATTTCCCGTGTGTGGCGACACGTGAACGAAGAAGAGAGGAGCTATATATATATATACTCACTGATGAAATTAAAGGCCCCAAGGAAAATCTTTACAGATTTCCAAGATTGGATGGACTGACGAGGATTAAATACTATGAATGGATGATCACCAGTTGATATGGGGGCTAGAATATATGGTTTGTAATAATCAGTTCAACAAGTTAAGATTTTAAGTGAGTAATGCTATCCCTTTGGTGGCTTTACTGACAACCTGGGATAACAAAGTATTGTTAAGTTTGTGGGGGTAGGGATACTTTAGACCAGGTAGATTTGTGTAGGTAGCATGCTCCGACTGTCGTGAAGAAGAACCACCACGTTGTAATAAGTAGAGAGCCTGTTTAGCCCGAATGTCGGATGAAGTTGTATTTTTGTCCCCGTTATTTTGCTTAGGGAATAAGGATAAATTATCCCTTGTACGTCGTTCCCTATGCGATTTATCCTTTATCTCTTTTGGCACTGCACCATAGACACTAGTGCAGGAAATGCCCATTAACTACACTAAATAACAACAAAACCAACCGGAAGCCAGTTCTAAACACTGCCGATACAACACCACCATCTACATCACCACGAAGGACGAGAGCCACGCCGAGGAGGACAGTGGTTGGGTGAGAGTTGGCCAATGGGAAGGCCAGGATAGGAAGGGACTCGCTGATTGGTGAAGGGCCAGGATGGGAAGGGATTCGCTGATTGGTGAAGGAAGGCCGAGGAGGAAGCTGTGCGCCGATTGGCAAGGTACGACCGATGACGTCAGAAGCGGTCTGCGTGTGGATTGGTGGAGAGCTGAACATGCAGCGGTGGCCTGCGGGCATTGGAGGAGAAGCACCGATGACGTCGCAACCCGACGAATAAAAGAAGACTCGGACCGACTGTCTCTTCCTCTTGCCCCTCACGCCTTCATTTTGCCCTCGACAACCTCTTGCCCTTCCTCGCCTCTCGCATCTTCCTCTGTCCCTCGACGTTCCTGCCTCTCGCTCACCCCTGGTCCTCGACGTTGTTGCTGACACCATCCTTTGACATGCAAGGATGACGAAGACAGTTGTGGCTGGAAGAGTGAATCACGTGCTTCCTCGTTCGTTTCGCGCACCGGGTCAGAAGTGAGCTGACTGTGCAGTGAGCCTGGCATTGTGCGCGCGCCAAACGACGAGCAGTTTCCCGCCAACACCAGAGCCGCGTTGAGACTGCGTGCTGGGGCCTGGACGATTACTAACGAGGCACCGATTTGAGTTGAGTGCCACAATTAAACCACACACCATTATTTTCCAGTTCTTTTATTCCCCATTTGACCGTGTTACAAGTCTGGTGTGAAGGATCCCATAGGAATTTAGTTTGACCGTCGCGTTTCTCTTGTCATCGGTATTTTCTTTTAATAAATCCTTTTATTAGTCCCCTACCGGTGTACACCGGAGGGGACTATAGGTTTGCACGCCGTCCCTCCGTCCGTCAGTCTGTCAGACAAAGAACAGTTTTCCTGACTTTTCTTTTACTAAACGCTTAATGCTAAAGATTTCAAACTTGGCACATGGTTTCCTCATGATAGGTTACAGATCTCAAGTTCGAACTTCATGACGTTTCGATCATTTTTGACAAAGCTATGGCACTTTGAACTTTGGGAATTCTGATCATTCTGATGATCCTTAACTCAGTGCCATTTTAAAGTTTTAATATCCTTTAAAAACCAATTTCTCTGCAATAATAGGACCGATTGAGATCAAATTTTCACCATAGGAGGGACTCGGTCTGTAGAATATTTTAATGGTAATTATGACATCACAGGTCACGTGGTTCGGCCGCCATATTGTTTTTCGTGAAAACACGAAAACCCCTTTTTCTCTGCAACGGCTGAACAGATCGAGGTTTCAGAGTTATGACGTTTTTAAGCATGAACCTTAAAAACAGAGCCTCTCCCTCATTTGTGATCCAATCGAGGGGAAACCTCACAGATCTGTTCAGCATGTCAGTCTACTAAAATGTCCTTTTGGAACATGCGATAGGGCACGTGGTTTGGCAGATATCGTTAATTAAACGAAAATATTTTAAAAATGGATATCTCGTGTATTCTAGAGTTCTCCTCAAGCCACACCGTGTGCCCTCAGCCTCGTCTCGCGAACGTCAAAAGCGCGACACAGCCTCCGCTTTCGGGAGGGGCGGAGCCTAGCCAAGCAACATATATATATACACATCGATCATTGATCGTGAACCGGAAAATATAATAAATTACTGATATTTAGCGACTCGAACGTTTCTTTATCAGCAACTTATTTTGTCGTCCTTCTGCTGACCTGTCTGCAAGGTGTATAAATCGAAGTCCCGAGTGCAAATCACAGGTGAGCCCATCCTGAGGTAATTAGCGATTGGGAACGATTCAGAACCTGTGGGTAAATAACCCTTGGTAATTTCCCCAACAGTTTTCCGGACGACAGACTGCCGGTAGGGGACATGTATTGCAGCGCAATACTCAGAATGCTCGTTTTCCTTGTACATTTTAAACCCGTTTTGTTTGAGTTTATTTTTCGCAGGTTCGGGAACTGCCGGCGGACAACAGGTAAGACCCTTCATCTTCCCCTCCCCTTTCTTCCCCCGCATATATAAAGTCCGCATTTGATCATCGCCCCGGAGTTAAAGCTTGCTCGGCTAATCTGTTTCCGGGTAAAGATTTTAATCGCCAGGAACGCGACAGTATGCTGCAGTAAGTTTGGTCAAGTCAAGCATGAAAATAAATTAGACTTTACCATAACTGTGCATTAATGATGTGATCATTAACCATGGTTTTTTTGTATACACAGTCGAGGTGGTGAACAGCTGTTTTAAAGACCTGGAGGGAGGAGTGGGCTTCAAGGGAGTGGGGGAGTTTGTTCCAGAGGCGGGAGAAAAGGGGAATGAAAGAGTGAAGGTGAGCAGAGAGCCTAGATTTTGGCAGTTTAACCATAAGAGGGTTGCTGGCAGATCTTGTGCGACCTGTAGGAATATTTGGGGGACAGAGCACAGAGAGAGCTGGGGGAGCAAGGCCAGAGAGGAGTCGGTAGAAGCCAGAAAGACCACCAACCTGCCCGCGGTGAGTGAGTGAAAGGACCTCAGAGTCAGCTTCATCGCAGGAGATTCCAATGATTCTGAAGGCTTTGGCTTCAACAGCGTCAAGACGAGCTAGGTGTGAGGCAGGAGCACTGGCCCAGAGGGGGGAACAGTATTCCATTGAGCTGCAGATGAAAGCCTTGTATGTGGTGAGGAGCTCAGGTGTGCCAAGGAAGGACTTCGCACGATGGAGGATGCCCAGTCGGTGACTGGCTTTGGAAGCCAGCTTGGAAATGTGGTTTTCCCAAGAAAGATCATAGCAGATAGTGAGACCCAAAAGCTTGAGCGACAGAACTTCTTGGAGAGGATTGTTGAGAAAGTAGATGGGAGGGTTTTCCAGTCGGTCTTTTCGGAGAGACAGAGGAAGAGTGTGAGATTTGTCAGGATTGAAAGACATGTTCCACTTGTTTGACCAGTCTGTGATTTTGTCCAGGTCTGCAGAGAGTGAGGGGGCTGCAGGCTGCCGATCTGAGGGATGAGGAATGGAGCGGCAGAGAGTGGAGTCATCAGCAAAGAGATAGAGAGGATTTTCCAGAGTCGGAGAGATCATTGACGAAGACCAGAAAAAGCACAGGGCCCAGAACACGACCTTGAGGAACTCCAGCCAGAACAGGCAGGGGCGATGAGAGAAATCCATTCAGGGCCAAACGTTGACTACGACTAGAGAGGAAATCCGCCAGCCATGCGTGGAGATTTCCATGGATACCAAAGGAGGAGAGTTTGGTGAGCAGAGCGGGGTGCCAGACCGTATCGAAGGCACGTGATATGTCAAGGGAGATAGCTCTAATTTCCTGTTTGGCATTGAGGACCTCCATCCATTGTTGAGAAAGCAGAAGCAGCATGTCCAGAGTAGAGTGACCTGGTCTGAATCCAAATTGATGATCGGAGATCAAGCCATTGGAGAAGAGGAAGGATTTGATATCCGAAGCAATGATGGATTCCATGACTTTGCTGATAATTGGGAGCAGGCTGATTGGTCTGTAGTTGCAAGGATCTGTTTTTGCACCTCTTTTGTGTAAAGCGGTAATGTTTGCTGATTTCCAAGATGCTGGCAGATGACCTTGAGCAAAAGAGAGGGTGAAAAGAACAGAGAGAGGGTGAGATAGAGCGGCAGAGCAGGATTTTAGGACCCGTGGGCTGATGCCGTCTGGTCCAGTTGCAGAATCAGAGTCGAGGTTTGACAAAAACTTCTCCACCTTGTCAGGAGAGGACACAGAGTCCAGGAGCAGTTGGGTTCGACTGGGTAAGGTTGGGAACAGAAAGAGATGGGTTTGGGACACAAGACTTTGAGGCAAACACAGAGCTTTGGCATTCGGCTTTGTCACTTGCGGTGTCAACTGTGTCGCCATTTGATGCGAGGGAGGGGATGGAGGGGGAACAAACACGAGAAAAGGCTTTGACCAGACACCACCAGGATTTGGAGGAAGGAGACAGCTTTGAGAGTTCATTCTTGAGTGTGGAGAGATGGTGCTTCCTGGCACTCCTGAGGGTAGACACACACTTGTTCCGAACTTGGTGGAAGGAACTGAGATTGCCTCTTGGAAGGCAAATCCAACTGAAGGTAAAGGCAAGTTGTTTCAGGGCAACTGCCTCACTACAAGATTCAGTGTACCATGGACGGGAGGAAGGGTAAGACAACTGAAGACGAGATGGGATAAATCTGTGCATGAGAGAGAGCAGTTTGCTTTGAAAGAATTGATGTCAAAGGCAGTAGAGATGGGAGACCAGTCCAGATGATTGATGGCTGCTTGCAGCCCGTGCCAGTCGGCCTGAGTGAAATGCCAGACTTGTCGACGCTGAGGAGGCTCTCTGAGAATGGCCAGAGAGATGTCCACTTTAACAAGCACATGATCAGAAGATCCGATTGGAGCAGAAGAAGAGCAGCACACATTTGCAGGGAAGTTTGTCATAACCAAGTCTAGAAGAGAAGATACTCCATTGACCGAGATCCGGGTCGGGTCGGGAAATTGCCAGATTGTGGCAGTCCCAATGAGTCACAGAAGACCTTTGCTGAGGTGCCATGGCTGGTGAGAGAGGAACCCACACCCAGCCAGCTGGCATGATGACAGTTGAAGTCGCCACATATGAGGAAGAGCGAGTTGGGATGAGGTTTTTTTTTTTTTTTTTTTTTTTGTTGTATACAAGATCGAGGCTCGTGAAAGAGCGAACATTAATCACACAGAAAGACAAACCGACACATAAAACATATAACATCGGGAGCGGTAGACAAGATGGGGAGAGAGGGGGAAGGACACAAATACAACATTTGAGAGCAGGGACCGAGAGACATGGAGACATCGAGAGATCTGAGAGAGGGCGAGGGCTTTGGGGGGGGGGGGCATGGGAAGGGGGCGGTGGGAGAGGTATAAAACATATGGACACTGCCAGGACTTCCAGGAAAGAAGTTGGAATTTCAAACAAGGTGGATCTGGGGTGAATTAGCGGGGGTAGAAAAGATCAAGGTTTTGGATGGGGGAAGATAAGAGATGGTGGTGAACAGCTGTTTTAAAGACCTGGAGGGAGGAGTGGGATTGAAGGGAGTGAGGGAGTTTGTTCCAGAGGCGGGAGAAAAGAGGAATGAAAGAGTGAAGGTGAGCAGAGAGCCGAGATTTCGGCAGTTTAACCATCAGAGGGTTGCTGGCAGATCTTGTGCGACCTGTAGGAATATTTGGGGGACAGAGCACAGAGAGAGCTGGGGGTGCAAGGCCGGAGAGGAGTCGGTAGAAGACAGAAAGACCACCTACCTGCCTGCGGTGAGTGAGTGAAAGGCCCTCAGAGATAGCTTCATCGCGGGAGATTCCAATAATTCTGAAAGCTTTGGTTTCAACAGCGTGAAGCCGAGCTAGGTGTGAGGCAGGAGCACCGGCCCATAGGGGAGAACAGTATTCCATTGAGCTGCGGATGAAAGCCTTGTATGTGGTGAGGAGCTCAGGTGTGCCGAGGAAGGACTTCGCACGACGGAGGATGCCCAGTCGGCGACTGGCTTTGGAGGCCAGCTTGGAAATGTGGTTTTCCCAAGAAAGATCATGGCAGATAGTGAGACCCAAAATCTTGAGCGACAGAACTTCTTGGAGAGGATTGTTGAGAAAGTAGATGGGAGGGTTGTCCAGTCGATCTTTTCGGAGAGACATAGTAAGAGTGTGAGATTTGTCAGGATTGAAAGACATGTTCCACTTGTTTGACCAGTCTGTGATTTTGTCCAGGTCTTCAGAGAGTGAGGAGGCAGCAGACTGCCGATCTGAGGGAAGAGGAATGGAGCGGCAGAGAGTGGAGTCATCAGCAAAGAGATAGAGAGGATTTTCGAGAGAGTCAGAGAGATCATTGATGAAGACCAGAAAAAGCACGGGGCCCAGAACACTGCCTTGGGGAACTCCAGCCTGAACAGGAAGAGGAGATGAGAGAAACCCATTCAGGGCCACACGTTGACGACGACTAGAGAGGAAGTCCGCCAGCCATGCGTGGAGATTTCCATGGATACCAAAGGAGGAGAGTTTGGTGAGCAGAGCGGGGTGCCAGACCGTGTCGAAGGCACGTGATATGTCGAGGGAGACAGCTCTAATTTCCTGTTTGGCATTGAGGACCTCCATCCATTGTTGAGACAGCAGAAGCAGCATGTCCAGAGTAGAGTGACCTGGTCTGAAACCAAATTGATGATCAGAGATCAAGCCATTGGAGAAGAGGAAAGATTTCATATCCGAAGCAATGATGGATTCCATGACTTTGCTGATAATTGGGAGAAGGCTGATTGGTCTGTAGTTGCTAGGATCTGTTTTTGCACCTTTTTTGTGCAAAGCGGTGATGTTGGCTGATTTCCAAGCAGATGGCAGTTGACCTTGAGCAAAAGAGAGGGTGAAGAGAACAGAGAGAGGGTGAGATAGAGCAGCAGAGCAGGATTTTAGGACCCGTGGGCTGATGCCGTCGGGTCCAGTTGCAGAATCAGAGTCGAGGTTTGACAAAAACTCCTCCACCTTGTCAGGAGGAAAGGACACGGAGTCCAGGAGCAGCAGGGTACGACTGGGTATGGTGGGTACAGAGAGGGATGGGTTTGGGACACAAGATTTAGAGGCAAACACAGAGTTGAGGCATTCAGCTTTTTCACGTGCGGAGTCAGCTGTGTAGCCGTTTGAGGTAAGGGAGGGGATGGAGGGGGAACAAACACCAGAAACGGATTTGACCAGATGCCACCAGGATTTGGAAGAGGGAGACAGATAAGAGAGTTCGGTCTTGAGAACGGAGAGATATTGTTTCCTGGCTCTCCTGAGGGTGGACACACACTTGTTTCGGGCTTTGTGAAAGGAAATGAGATTTCCTTCCGTTGGATTTGCTTTCCAGGAGACGAAGGCAAGTTGTTTCTGGGCAACAGCCTCACCACAAGATTCCGTGTACCATGGACGGGAGGAAGGGTATGACAACTGAAGACGAGATGGGATAAATCTGTGCATGAGAGAGAGCAATTTACTTTGGAAGAATTCCCAGGATGAGTTGATGTCAGAGGTGGTAGAGATGGGAGACCAGTCCAGATGATTGATGGCTGCTTGAAGACCGTGCCAGTTGGCCTGAGTGAAATGCCAGACTCGTCGACGCTGAGCAGGCTCCCTGAGGATGGTCAGAGAGATGTCCACTTTAACAAGGACATGATCAGATGATCCGATCGGAGCAGAAGAAGAGCAGCAGACATTTTCAGGGAAGTTAGTCATAACCAAGTCCAGAAGAGAAGATGTTCCGTTGACTGAGATCCGGGTCGGGAAATTGACAGATTGTGTCAGTCCCAGTGAGTCGCAGAAGTCCTTTGCTGAAGAGCCATGGCTGGTGAGAGAGGTACCCACACCCAGCCAACTGGCATGGTGACAATTGAAATCACCACATATGAGGAAGAGAGAGTTGGGATGAGTAGATAGAAGTTGGTCCATATCATCAGACAGCGAGATGTAGATGGAGTCATCACTGTTTGGTGGACGGTACAACACACATATGAACAAGAGGTGGGAGCGAAGGGGGGGAGAGTTGATAGAAGTTGGTCCAAGTTGTCAGACAGCGACATGTAAATGGAGTCATCACTGTTTGGAGGACGGTACAGAACACGTGAACAAAAGGTGGGAGCGGAGAGGAAGCCGTAGCCAGAGGTACTCCTGGGGGTGGGGTGGAGAGAGAGCAGTGCAAGGAGAGTGAGGAAGAGAGTTTTTGATAAAGATAGCAACCACACCACCAGGACGAGGCTCAGTTCTCTCATACCGGAGGAGGGAGTAACCAGGAAGAGATATTAATGAATCAGAGCCATATTGAAGGAGGAAAGTTTCTGTTAAGCAGATCAAGTCTGGATTGTCAGAAGCAACCTGAATGGAGAGATCAATCAGGTTTGAGCGAAGGCCCCGGATGTTTGAGGTCCATATCGTTAATGAGGAGAGAGGGGGAGCATCGGGTGCAGGAGAGGGGAGGGGTGGGGTGGGGTAGGGGCAGATGAAGGATGGGTGGGGGAGGTAGGAAGAGCAGCTAATAGCGTGTCAGAGATTACAGAAGTGTTACAAGAAAGGGAAGGATGAGGATGAAAGGTTTGATGGTGATGGGATGAGGCACAGTGAGGGGTTCTTTGAGGGGTGGCAGAGGAAAGTAGAAGGTTGGGGGAGGTGGAGGTATGAGATAGAAGGGAGATGAAGTCTGGAGGAGGCAGCTTTGAGAAGGGGGTGGGAGGGGTGGAGAATTGGAGAGGGATGGTAGGGGGAGATTTGAAGGGGAGGGGTTGGGGGGCAGTTTTGAAGGGGAGGGGTTCAGGGGGAGTTTAGGAGGGGAGGGGCAAGGGGGGAGTTTAGAAAGTGGATGATTAATGAAAGACGAACATTTATAACAATGGGGAAGGATGGGGAAGGATGGGGAAGCAAGGAAAGTGCAGAGGGTACAAGACCAGAAAAGAGACGGTAGAAGACAGAGACCACCGACTTGTTTGTGACGGCGAAGTAATACCGTAGACTCTGACTCAGCTTCATTGTGTGAGATTGCAATAATCTTAAAGGCCTTGGTTTCCACACCGTCAAGCTGAGCAAGATGTGAGGCAGGGGAGCCAGCCCAGAATGGAGAGCAGTACTCCAAGCTGTGGATGAAGGCTGGGAGGCAGACAAGAGTTCAGATGTGCCAAGAAAGGATGTTATAAAACTGAAGATGCCCAGTCAGCGGCTGGCTTTGGAGGGCAACTTGGAAATGTAGTTTGCCCAAAATCAATCATGGCCGATAATGAGACCCAGGAGTTTGAATGACTGACCTTATTTAAGATGACTGGAAAGAAAGTAGATAAGAGGGTTTGCCAGAGGCATCCTTTCAGAATGAGATGGTGTGTGTGAGATTTGTCAGGATTGAAAGATATTCCAAATGTTGATGGAATCGCTGAGCTCATCCTTGAACTGTGACAGAGGTCGCGAGTTTTGTACACAGATGAAAATGTCTCTGCAGAAGCGTACCATGCGAGACGACCAAAGCCTTACCCAAAGGAGTTCAACAAAATCTGGAACCAAGATGGTATAAACATCCATTGCATTAACGTCCTCAGCCTTCTACCAAAGTAAAAATATACAAGAAAGAATAAATAAACGTTCTTATGAATCTCCAAGGTAGACCAAGAAATAGAATCTCAGACATAATGTATGAAACAAAAACGTAACCATTGGTGCTCCATTCATCAAATTCCACCGCAGTCTTTGCATTCACACAGTTTGTGGTGGACATTTATTTTAACATTTCCACTGGTGCTGATCTGGCATTTCCACTTGACCAGGGAGGTCGAGTCTGGGACAGGATAAAGAATGGTTCTGTAATGATGGAGCAAAAGCTCTTATGCTAAAGAAAGTAATGTTGTCAAGTCTCAGAGTGGACGATGATAAAAAGTAAATCCAGAAACCCAGTCAATAATCAACAATTTCTGGGCTGCACCAAACTCATCAGGAAAGAAAAGGAAGATGAAAGTTAAACATACAATTATTCATCAGCAAAACAATTTTCCCCAAATCACAAAAAATACACAATTTGGTGTCTGTCTCACCACGATACATTTAGGTCGTTACTTATAGTCAGGTTCACTATGTTTTTTCGTTCAAAATCATGGTAGATTAGCAAACCTATACATTTTTGGAAACGTTATTACATGGAAAATCTGAAAATCAATGTTTACATTTGCCAATTCCGACCAATTCGATTCGACCAATTCGACCAATCGACCAATTCCATTCGACCAATTGCTTCGATCGACCATTCAACCATTCGACCAATTCGATCGATTCGATTCGATTCATCGAATTCGATTCGATCGACCATTCGACCAATTCGATTTGCCAATCAATTTGACCGACCTTTGCTTGTGTGGAACGGACTGTGAAAACGATGCGGAATATATTGTCGGATACGACACACGGGACAGTGATGACGAACTCGAAATGGCATATTCTGTAATCATGTATGTTTGATGCCATTGACTGCCTGTGTATATTTTGTCATTGACTGCCTGTGTAGATGTGAAGTTATACTGACTGCATGTGTATATATGATTTTGCTGACTGCCTGTGTATGTTTGGTGATATGAATTATTGTGACACATTTTGATGTTATTAACTGCCTGTACAAAATGATAACATGTATTTGATTATGCAACTTATCGCGAATATAAAGACAGTATTTTGCAAATCAAAACCTTTGATTCGTGTCTTACCATTCCACATAGCACTAATTTGATACTTTCATTGGATTCCTTGTCCCTGAAAATATAGGTTTAGTATGTTTTTAAAAGTTTTTAGGGTAATTAGAGGCAGAAATAGAACAAAATATGTATTTTACAGTGGCCATTTTGAAAATCCAAAATGGCCGCCATAGAGGTATCTCTCCAAATGTAAACATTGATTTTTAGTTTCCTTATGCTATAACCTTTCCAAAAATGTATAGGTTTGCTAATCTACCATGATTTTGAACGAAATATAATTTATAGACATAGTGAACCTGACTATTATACAAACTCAACCAAATTTGACAAGAGGATTAAGGGTCAAAAGATCACAGTTGTAGCGACAATTTGCCCTCCCCAAGAGGATTTTCCATGTTAAGGTGCATACATCCACGTTAATATAGCTAATCGTGGCATTTTACCAAGGCAGATTATAATAACAAAAGTAACAACAACACCAATGATAACAGCATAATGTTATTACAAAAGAATATATTAATACAAATCTACGGCTACGGCTTCCCCTTCGCTCCCACCTCTTGTTCATATGTGTGTTGTACCGTCCACCAAACAGTGATGACTCCATCTACATCAACATCTCGCTGTCTGATAATATGGACCAACTTCTATCTACTCATCCCAACTCTCTCTTCCTCATATGTGGTGATTTCAATTGTCACCATGCCAGTTGGCTGGGTGTGGGTACCTCTCTCACCAGCCATGGCTCCTCAGCAAAGGACTTCTGCAACTCAATGGGACTGACACAATCTGTCAATTTCCCGACCGGGATCTCAGTCAACGGAGCATCTTCTCTTCTGGACTTGGTTATGACTAACTTCCCTGAAAATGTCTGCTGCTCTTCTTCTGCTCCAATCGGCTCCTCTGATCATGTGCTTGTTAAAGTGGACATCTCTCTGACCATTCTCAGGGAGCCTCCTCAGCGTCGACGAGTCTGGCATTTCACTCAGGCCAACTGGCACGGTCTTCAAGCAGCCATCAATCATCTGGACTGGTCTCCCATCTCTACCGCCTCCGACATCAACTCATCCTGGGAATTCTTCCAAAGTAAATTGCTCTCTCTCATGCACAGACTTATCCCATCTCGTCTTCAGTTGTCATCCCCTTCCTCCCGTCCATGGTACACTGAATCTTGTGGTGAGGCTGTTGCCCAAAAACAACTTGCCGTCGTCTCCTGGAAAGCAAATCCAACGGAAGGAAATCTCATTTCCTTTCACAAAGCCCGAAACAAGTGCGTCTCCACCCTCAGGCTAGCCAGGAAACAACATCTCTCCGTTCTCAAGACCGAACTCTCTTATCTGTCTCCTTCTTCCAAATCCTGGTGGCGTCTGGTCAAATCTGTTTCTGGTGTTTGTTCCCCCTCCATCCCCTCCCTTACCTCAAATGGCTACACGACTGACTCCGCACGTGAAAAAGCTGAATGCTTCAACTCTGTGTTTGCCTCTAAATCTTGTGTCCCAAACCCGTATCTGTACCCACCGTACAAAGTCGTACCCAGCTGCTCCTGGACTCTGTGTCCTTTCCTCCTGACAAGGTGGAAAAGTTTCTGTCAACCCTTGACTCCGATTCTGCAACTGGACCTGACGGCATCAGCCCACGGGTCCTAAAATCCTGTTCTTCCGCTCTTTCACTCCCTCTCTCTATTCTCTTCACCCTCTTTTGCTCAAGGTCATCTGCCATCTGCTTGGAAATCAGCCAATATCACCGCTTTCCACAAAGAAGGTGGAAAAACAGATCCGAACAACTACAGACCAATCAGCCTTCTCCCAATTATCAGCAAAGTCATGGAATCCATCATTGCTTCGGATATGAAATCTTTCCTCTTCTCCAATGGCTTGATCTCTGATCATCAATTTGGTTTCAGACCAGGTCACTCTACTCTGGACATGCTGCTTCTGCTGTCTCAACAATGGATGGAGGTCCTCAATGCCAAACAGGAAATTAGAGCTGTCTCCCTTGACGTATGATGTGCCTTCGATACGGTCTGGCACCCCGCCTCTCAAGCTCTGTGAGGTTGGATGGGGACCGTCGGACAGCCATTTTCAGGTCACTCCAGAGATGTTCGATTGGGTTCAAGTCAGGGCTCTGGCTGGGCCACTCAATGACCTTCACAGAGTTGTCCCTAAGCCACTCCTGCATTGCCTTGGCTGTGTGCTTAGGGTCATTGTCCTGTTGGAAGGTGAACCTTCGGCCCAGTCGGAGGTCCTGAGCACTCTGTTTCAGGTTTTCATCAAGGATATCTCTGTACTTTGCTGCGTTCATTGTCCCCCTCTACCCTGACCAGTCCCCCAGTCCCTGCTGCTGGAAAACACCACCATGGCATGATGCTGCCACCACCATGCTTCACCGTTGGGATGGTATTTGGCAGGTGATGAGCGGTGCCTGGTTTCCTCCAGACATGACGCTTAGAATTGAGGCCAAATAGTTCAATCTTGGTTTCATCACACCACAGAATCTTGTTTCTCACAGTCCGAGAGTCCTTAAGGTGCTTTTTTTGCAAACTCCAAGCGGGCTTTCATGTGTCTTTCACTGAGGAGAGGCTTCCGTCTGGTCACTCTGCCATAAAGCCCAGATCGGTGGAGAGTTGCAGTGATGGTTGCCCTTCTGGAAGTTTCTCCCATCTCCACACAAGATCTCTGGAGCTCAGCCATAGTGACCATCAGGTTCTTGGTCACCTCTCTTACCAAGGCCCTTCTCCCCCGATTGCTCAGTTTGGCCGGGTGGAAAAAATGAATTTAAACGATTTCAGCATTAGGCTGCAACATAACAAAATGTGAAAAAGTGAAGGGGTCTGAAAACTTTCTGAATGCACTGTATCTAGCTCTTGCCAAGACAGCTGGTCCTTATCAACTGTTTTGAATGGAGTGCTTGCTTGAATGCTGAGCCTTGTACAGTGTGCACTGTACAACCTTGAGGCTTTGTTTTTCTCTCAGCGGTCCGTCTTTTGTGATCCAATAACTTTCGTTCTCTGTATTCCCAGGCTTTTCACCCATAGCCTACTTCCTTGTGTAAATCTCAACTCAAAAAAAAAAAAAAAAAAAAAAAAAAAAAAAAAAAAAACATTTTCCTTCTCTGTTCTCATTCGTTTATTCATTCTTATTCGTTCGTTCGTTCTTCGACCACGTGTTTCTCCCCCATTTCCCCAGATAGTTTTCACTCATTAACCTTCAATGTTTACACTTTCCCCTCAAGTTATGTATTCCGTCATATTTTATAACACCTTTTTCTTCTTCTTCTTTAAAAGGCTGCTTTCGACCTGCTCACCAAATCAATTCATCCCAAAAAAAATATCCATCTCCTATAGTGCCTTTTTTCTACATTCCCTAAACTCTCCTGCACTCCATCCTCCATCCAGCGTCCTTAAACGTATTTTTAACTCGAAGGTCACAAGAAACTCATTTTGCAATAAATGTTCGTTTCCCATAAATCGTACACTTTCAAAAATCCAATCTCACCCCTCCCCTCCAAATCTTCCCCATAACCCCTCCCCTCCAAAACTTCCCCATCACCCCTCCCCTCCAAATCTTCCCCATCACCCATCCCTTTCAAATCTCCCCTCTTGCCCCCTCCCTCCTAAACTACCCCCTCACCCCTCCCCGCCAAGACGCCCCCTCGCCCCTCCCCTCCTCGACTCCTGCCTCACCCCTCCCCTCCAAATCTCCCCCATATCCCATCCCTTTCAAATCCCTCCCCTTGCCCCTTCCCTCCCAAACTCCCCCCTCACCCCTCCCCTTCAAATCTCCCCACCCTCATTGCTTCTCAATTTCCCCCCTCTCACTCCCCCTCCTCAAAGCGTCCTCCCCGCTTCTTCCCCCTTCAAACTCTCACCTCCATCTCCCCCAACCTTCTGCCTCGCTCTTCCCCCTCCTCAAATAACACCTCATTGTGGCTCACCCAATCACCATCAAACCTTTTGTCCGCCCCATCCTTCCCTTTCTCCGAGCTATTCTGAAATCTCTGACACACCTTCAACAGCTCTCCCTACCTCTTCCACCTCTTCCACATCTTACCCTACCCCTCCTCCCCCCTGTTCTGTATCTGATGCTCCCCCTTCCTCTTCATTAACGGTATGGACCTCAAACATCCGGGGCCTTCGTTCAAACTTAACTGATCTCTCCATACAGGTTGCTTCTGTCAAACCAGACGTGATCTGCTTAACAGAAACTTTCCTCCTTTATGATGTCTCTGATTCCATAGTATCTCTCCCGGGCTACTCCCTCCTCCGGTATGATAGACCTGAGCCTCGTCCTGGAGGCGGGGTTGCTATCTTTATCAAAAACTCTTCCTCACTCGCCCTGCACTGCACTCTCTCCACCTCACCCCCAGGAATACCTCTGGCTACGGCTTCCCCTTCGCTCCCACCTCTTGTTCATATGTGTGTTGTACCGTCCACCAAACAGTGATGACTCGATCTACATCTCGCTGTCTGATGATATGGACCAACTTCTATCTACTCATCCCAACTCTCTCTTCCTCATATGTGGTGATTTCAACTGTCATCATGCCAGTTGGCTGGGTGTGGGTACCTCTCTCACCAGCCATGGCTCCTCAGCAAAGGACTTCTGCGACTCACTGGGACTGACACAATCTGTCAATTTCCCGACCCGGATCTCAGTCAACGGAACATCTTCTCTTCTGGACTTGGTTATGACTAACTTCCCTGAAAATGTCTGCTGCTCTTCTTCTGCTCCGATCGGATCATCTGATCATGTCCTTGTTAAAGTGGACATCTCTCTGACCATCCTCAGGGAGCCTGCTCAGCGTCGACGAGTCTGGCATTTCACTCAGGCCAACTGGCACGGTCTTCAAGCAGCCATCAATCATCTGGACTGGTCTCCCATCTCTACCACCTCTGACATCAACTCATCCTGGGAATTCTTCCAAAGTAAATTGCTCTCTCTCATGCACAGATTTATCCCATCTCGTCTTCAGTTGTCATACCCTTCCTCCCGTCCATGGTACACGGAATCTTGTGGTGAGGCTGTTGCCCAGAAACAACTTGCCTTCGTCTCCTGGAAAGCAAATCCAACGGAAGGAAATCTCATTTCCTTTCACAAAGCCCGAAACAAGTGTGTGTCCACCCTCAGGAGAGCCAGGAAACAATATCTCTCCGTTCTCAAGACCGAACTCTCTTATCTGTCTCCCTCTTCCAAATCCTGGTGGCGTCTGGTCAAATCCGTTTCTGGTGTTTGTTCCCCCTCCATCCCCTCCCTTACCTCAAACGGCTACACAGCTGACTCCGCACGTGAAAAAGCTGAATGCCTCAACTCTGTGTTTGCCTCTAAATCTTGTGTCCCAAACCCATCCCTCTCTGTACCCACCATACCCAGTCGTACCCTGCTGCTCCTGGACTCCGTGTCCTTTCCTCCTGACAAGGTGGAAAAGTTTCTGTCAACCCTCGACTCTGATTCTGCAACTGGACCCGACGGCATCAGCCCACGGGTCCTAAAATCCTGCTCTGCTGCTCTATCTCACCCTCTCTCTGTTCTCTTCACCCTCTCTTTTGCTCAAGGTCAACTGCCATCTGCTTGGAAATCAGCCAACATCACTGCTTTGCACAAAAAAGGTGCAAAAACAGATCCTAGCAACTACAGACCAATCAGCCTTCTCCCAATTATCAGCAAAGTCATGGAATCCATCATTGCTTCGGATATGAAATCTTTCCTCTTCTCCAATGGCTTGATCTCTGATCATCAATTTGGTTTCAGACCAGGTCACTCTACTCTGGACATGCTGCTTCTGCTGTCTCAACAATGGATGGAGGTCCTCAATGCCAAACAGGAAATTAGAGCTGTCTCCCTCGACATATCACGTGCCTTCGACACGGTCTGGCACCCCGCTCTGCTCACCAAACTCTCCTCCTTTGGTATCCATGGAAATCTCCACGCATGGCTGGCGGACTTCCTCTCTAGTCGTCGTCAACGTGTGGCCCTGAATGGGTTTCTCTCATCTCCTCTTCCTGTTCAGGCTGGAGTTCCCCAAGGCAGTGTTCTGGGCCCCGTGCTTTTTCTGGTCTTCATCAATGATCTCTCTGACTCTCTCGAAAATCCTCTCTATCTCTTTGCTGATGACTCCACTCTCTGCCGCTCCATTCCTCTTCCCTCAGATCGGCAGTCTGCTGCCTCCTCACTCTCTGAAGACCTGGACAAAATCACAGACTGGTCAAACAAGTGGAACATGTCTTTCAATCCTGACAAATCTCACACTCTTACTATGTCTCTCCGAAAAGATCGACTGGACAACCCTCCCATCTACTTTCTCAACAATCCTCTCCAAGAAGTTCTGTCGCTCAAGATTTTGGGTCTCACTATCTGCCATGATCTTTCTTGGGAAAACCACATTTCCAAGCTGGCCTCCAAAGCCAGTCGCCGACTGGGCATCCTCCGTCGTGCGAAGTCCTTCCTCGGCACACCTGAGCTCCTCACCACATACAAGGCTTTCATCCGCAGCTCAATGGAATACTGTTCTCCCCTATGGGCCGGTGCTCCTGCCTCACACCTAGCTCGGCTTCACGCTGTTGAAACCAAAGCTTTCAGAATTATTGGAATCTCCCGCGATGAAGCTATCTCTGAGGGCCTTTCACTCACTCACCGCAGGCAGGTAGGTGGTCTTTCTGTCTTCTACCGACTCCTCTCCGGCCTTGCACCCCCAGCTCTCTCTGTGCTCTGTCCCCCAAATATTCCTACAGGTCGCACAAGATCTGCCAGCAACCCTCTGATGGTTAAACTGCCGAAATCTCGGCTCTCTGCTCACCTTCACTCTTTCATTCCTCTTTTCTCCCGCCTCTGGAACAAACTCCCTCACTCCCTTCAATCCCACTCCTCCCTCCAGGTCTTTAAAACAGCTGTTCACCACCATCTCTTATCTTCCCCCATCCAAAACCTTGATCTTTTCTACCCCCGCTAATTCACCCCAGATCCACCTTGTTTGAAATTCCAACTTCTTTCCTGGAAGTCCTGGCAGTGTCCATATGTTTTATACCTCTCCCACCGCCCCCTTCCCACGCCCCCCCCCCCCCCCCCAAGCCCTCGCCCTCTCTCAGATCTCTCCATGTCTCTCGGTCCCTGCTCTCAAATGTTGTGTTTGTGTCCTTCCCCCTCTCTCCCCATCTTGTCTACCGCTCCCTATGTTATATGTTTTATGTGTCGGTTTGTCTTTCTGTGTGATTAATGTTCGCTCTTTCACGAGCCTCGACCTTGTATACAAAAAAAAAAAAAAAAAAAAAAAAAAAAAATTACTTGGGCGAGCGCACTCTCCAAGAAACGTGGTAAGTGAACACCCCCCCCCCCCCCGATGGTCTTGAGGCCCGAGCCAACATCTACTGTGATCTATATATCCCACAGAGGATATTAACATGACCCTCACTACTGCTCCCGTATGGAGTGGGTGTACCAGTAATAAGAAATAATTTTCAAAGCTCAATGCAAGGCTTAACAAGCTTCAGCATGATGAAAACAGCCACCCAAGGGAGAGTTTGATTTGTGAAGAGCTAATCTCACCTGTGTGTCAAGTCCCAGCAAAATGAGCATGAAGAAAAATAAGGCGGCCCAGAGTTGTGAAAGTGGCATGAGTGCCACAGCTTGTGGGTATGCAATGAATGCTAGCCCAGGGCCTGTAAGACAAAACAAACAAAGCAGTCATGATCTGACAGACAGTGAACGGCAGCAGTAGGTAGGTTGTTCATGCAAGTCTTGGGTTTAGAATGCCAATGTGATTGCTACATTATCATAGTAAATATGATGGGAAATATTACCTCTGCCACCGAAGATGGAAGGAGGTTATGTTTTCACCCTTGTATGTTTGTTTGTGTATGTGTGCAGGATATCTTAAAAGGTTGTGGACGGATTTGGATAAAATTTGGTGGAGAGGTTGTGCGTGTAACAAGGACGAATTAATTCGATGTTGAAGATCCAAATCCAGATACAGATATAAGAATTTTAAAGTGATTCTTCACCATTGAGAGATGGGACCAAAAACTATATACGTACTATATATAAAGCATCGGGGCCTGGCGAAGCGTGCGGGTGGACGGAGGGCTTCCTCGCGCCGGAGCTTGGAGCCGCGTGTGGACGGTGGACAAGACGACGGACAGATACCACATTTCCCCACACGAGGTTTTGGACAACTGCTGGGCTCTTGGAAGCTGAAGGCCGCATTGGACTTGACGGTAGAGAATCGAAAGGAGGCCGTCTAATCTGCTCGCCTCACGCTTGTTGTGTTTTCGACGCGCGGCGTTCTACACCGCCATTTTGGACCACTTCCCGCATGAGTGGCTACCCCAGTTTCAACAACCGCCAAGCTCCTGAAAGTACTCTTTGGGAAGCCAAGCTAAGTGCCGGCTGAAGGGGTTTATTTTCATTTTATCTTTCCCTTGACACCACCCCCCCCCACCCCCCACCCCCCCAGAATTTCCATGTTTTAAACGTTTCCCGGTGTGTACCCTGGATAAGAATAGGTACACCGTATCCCTGCATGTCGTAAGAGACGACTAAGAGGGTTGGCGTCAGGAAGGGCATCCGGCCATAAAAAGATTGCCTCAAAAAGAGAACCATGACAATTACAACTACATATGGGCAGGGTACAGCCCGAAGTGGAGATCGGTTTCTGAGGTTTGGGACATGGAATGTAGGGACAATGACAGGGAGATCAGGAGAAGTGGTGGAAGTATTGGTCAGAAGAAGAGTGGACATATGTTGTGTGCAAGAGACGAGATGGAAGGGAAGTGGTGTGAGAATGGTGAAGGGTAGGCAGGGACAGAAATACAAGTTTGTGTGGCAAGGCTGCCCGGAGGGCGTGAATGGTGTTGGTGTCCTGTTTTCTGAGGAGTTTGTAGACAGTGTGATGAGTGTGACTAGAGTGAGTGATAGGTTGATGATGGTGAAAATGATGATTGGAAAGCTCTTGGTGAACGTCATCTCGGGATATGCTCCGCAGGTTGGTCGAAGCGATGAAGAAAAGGACAAGTTCTGGTGTGCGATAGAGAAGCTGATGGAAAACATGAAAGATGAGGAAGTTGTTGTGGTAGGAGGAGACCTAAATGGACATGTGGGAAGGAGTATGGATGGTTTTGACGGAGTTCATGGGGGTTACGGATATGGTGTGAGAAATGGAGAAGGTGAAAGGATTTTGGAGTTTGCTGATGGAGCTGATTTGTTGATTTGTAATACTCAGTTCCAGAAAGAGGATAATAAGCTTGTTACATACACGTCAGGTGGGTCAACAACAACCGTTGACTACCTGATGGTGCGTAGGCGAGATAGGGGGCACCTCCGGGACACAAAGGTGATCCCGGGGGAGGAGGCTGCTTCACAGCACCACTTGGTTGTCTGCGACCTAAGGGTGAAAGGTGCGAGGAGAGCTCGGCGGGTGAAGTACCAACCGAGAATGAAGGTGTGGAGGTTGAAAGAGGTGACAGTAAGGGAGGCATTAAAAGAGAGGCTGAGTTGGGTCGAGGATGATGTGGTTGAGCTTGAAAGTGGTTGGATGTCAATGAAAGCTTGTCTGTTGGGAGCCGTTGGTGAGGTATGTGGATGGACAAAAGGACCACCGAGGCACTCGGAAACATGGTGGTGGGATGATGAAGTTGGAAAGAGGATTGACGAGAAGAGGAAGAAGTTCAAGGAGTGGCAGAAGGCGAAGGGTACGGGAGCAGAAACAGCAGAGCATGAAAGTTATAAGGCAGCCAGGAAGGCTGCAAAGAAAGAGGTAGCAAAGGCGCAGGAGGCATGTAGGAAAATGTTCGGAGAACGCTTGGATTCGGAAGAGGGTCAGAAAGCAGTATTCAGGATTGCAAAGCAGATAGCGAAAGAGAGGTGTGATGTGATGGGGGTGAGTTGCTTGAAGGATGAAGTGGGACAAATCGTTGTTGACCCAGATGGAATTAAAGGAAGATGGAAAAGATATATGGAAATGCTGTTGAATACAGAGAATGAATGGGATGGCAACATAGAGAGTAACCCTGTTTTAGGACCGGCAGAGAAGATAACTGAGAAGGAAGTTGAGGAAGCGATAAAAGCAATGAAGGGTAGAAAAGCATGAGGGCCGACGGGAGTTGTGGGAGATATGTTGAAGGCAGCAGGAAGTTGGGGTGTGAAGAGAATGACAGAGATCTGTAATCTGGTGGTGAAAGAAGGCCGCATTCCAGTGGATTGGGAACTGAGTACCCTCATCCCTCTATACAAGGGGAAAGGTGACCCTCTGGAGTGTGGCTCGTACCGAGCGATAAAGTTATTGGAGCATGGAATGAAGGTATGGGAAAGGGTGTTGGAGAGGAGGATAAGGAAGAAAGTGAAGATCGACGAAATGCAGTTTGGATTCATGCCAGGAAGAGGAACGACAGACGCGCTTTTCGTTGTGAGGCAGTTGCAGGAGAAGTACATGGAGAAGAGGAAGAAGTTGTTTCTTGGGTTTGTTGATCTGGAGAAAGCATTCGATAGGGTACCACGCAAAGTATTGACATGGGCATTGAGGAAGTTCGGAGTGGAGGAATGGTTGATCAGAGTAGTGATGGCAATGTACAAAAGAGCGCGCACAGCTGTAAGGACGAAGGACGGGAACAGTGGTGAGTTTGAGGTGAAGGTGGGAGTGCATCAGGGGTCGGTACTAAGTCCATTACTATTTGTAGCTGTGATGGAGGTGCTGGCTCAGAACGTAAAGGAGGGTTTACCGTGGGAGTTGTTGTATGCAGATGATCTGGTGTTGATTGCGGAAAGTATGGATGGACTGAAGGAAAAGATGAACACGTGGAAGGAATGTATGGAGACAAAAGGTCTGAAGGTGAATATCGGAAAGAGGAAGGTGATGGCAAGTGCTAAAGCATGTGGTGAGGTGGAAAGAACTGGGAAGTGGCCCTGTGCTGTGTGTAGGAAGGGTGTCAGAGTGAACTCCATTCAATGTACAATGTGCGCTGAGTGGGTTCATCAAAAATGTAGTGGTCTGAGAGGGTCATTAACCAGTGTGGCAGCTACATTCAAATGTAAGGTGTGCACAGAGGGAGCTGCAGATGGAGGAAATGTTGAGTTGGATCTTGGAGATGGCGTGAAGCTGGAAGGTGTGAAAACATTTTGCTACCTCGGAGACATGCTGAATGGAGAAGGTGGATCAGACTCGGCAACGGTTGCTCGAGTGAGATGTGCATGGAAGAAGTTTCGGGAACTGGGTGGCGTGCTGATGATGAGGGGAGTGTCGTTGAAGCTGAAGGGAAAGGTGTATGCTGCATGTGTGAGAAGTGTTATGATTTATGGGAGCGAGACATGGGTAATAAACATAGAGCAGCAACGAAGGTTGGAAAGGGTGGAAATGCGAATGGTTCGGTGGATGTTTGGAGTATCGTTGAGAGAGAGGAAGACAAATAATGAATTGTGAAAGATGATGGGAATAGAGCCTGTGATTGATGCTGTGAAGAGGAACAGGTTGAGATGGTTTGGTCATGTGTTGAGGAAGGATGAAAGTGACTGGTTGAGAAGAGTGATGGAAATGAATGTAGAAGGAAGCAGAGGACGGGGAAGACCGAAAAAGACTTGGCTAAAGATGGTGGAAGAAGAAATGCGGGCAAGGGGGTTAACAAGGAGAGATGCAGAAAATAGGGCAAAATGGAGAAGATTGTCATGGGGACCGCAAGGCTAACCCCCACTCTAGCAGGGAAAATGGCCTTTAAAATGCATGTTGTTGTTGTTGTTGTTGTTGTTGTATACAGCACGATATCTCAAAAAGATGTGGCTGAGTTATGAGTAAACTTGGTTGATGAGTTAGTTAGGTGATAAGAAAAAGCCAATTAAATTTTGGCTCAGTCCACGTCTAGATCCTGCTCGTCAGTGGGATACAAAAAAAATCAGCCTGGCAGAGATATGTGCTCTCCGGTGTGCCCTTCTCGCTTAATGGATGTCTGTACACCAATATAGCTGCCTCAGCTGACCCTGCTAGCGACTTTGGCTTGATAGACTGACCCATCAGCAAGATCAAAATACTACACCCACAACGACATATAAAACCAGCAAATTTAAAGAACACATTACCCCATGCAGTGTTCAAATGTTTACAGTAAACCCTTAAGTACCGTGGGTTTCAATATCGTTGTTTTGACCTATCATGGCAACCTCTATGTACCAATTTCATTATTGCTGAGTTTAATTTTAACCAGGAGTTTAATTTCAACCAATCGTGGTTTTTGAGCTCATCTGTCACGGTTATCTCTATCTTGAGCCTTTTCTTGTTTCTCATGCTCTACTAATAATGGAATGGCGCCGAAGTGTGAAACGATTAACAGATTACAAAGGAAAACGATTTAAGAGATTAATAGGGGAGGAACGATGGGGCAACGAGGGGGAAAGTTTAATCGCTTCTTAACATTTCATCTGCTTCAAAATCAACAGGAAACTTCATTGTAAGGCAGATTTATATTTATTTTACACGTTTAAGTAAATTGTGATGCACTTAGTTTTGGATGCAGCTGACCTTCCTCGGTTTCTCAAAACTCAGGTTTTAACCAACTAGTTCCAGGAATATAACCACCGCGATATTTAAGGGTTTACTGTACTTCGATTTAAATAAAATGATGATTTTAGAGATCTCCAGAAAAATATTCCAGAAGTTCAGCGCTTTTGAAGCAGCCTTATAATAAATCACCATATTTAAAATGTCCAAGTACTGCTAAACTGGAGGTTCTTGGAAGTCAAGGTGATTTGTGTTATACAGTGTTCAAGTATATCATTCAATTCAATGGAATAATGACTGGAAAAGGCATGGAAAAGTCTTGCTTTTCCATGAGCTCTCTTGTAAAGATAGATTAAAAACATTAATTCAGGGTTTTACCATCGTTGACACAGCTGGCTATTTACATCACCTTATCTAACACGTCACATCAGTTATTCATGCCTGTGTCCTTTATGACGTCCTAAAAATAAAAAACAACAATTGTCCTGTTTGGAATGATTTTCAATTTCAAACAGAGTTTAAAAAAAATTCTCAATCCTCTGTGCATGTGCAATTGGGATAAATCCAAAGCCAATGTTCAGTAAAATGGCAGGTTTGTGTTCCAATCAATGTTCAAAATATAACATTCAATTTAAATATATTGTTTCCAGATTATAAAACTATGTTTGTGGACAAATGGACAGCCAGACATGAACCAATTGCTTAACCCCGCTTTTCAGGCACAGAGTAACAAGCAATTTATTTGTACACCCAGACCACAAAGCTTGCTTTCTTGCACCAGACCACGAAGCAGCAAATTCTTCAAACTTACGCACAAATTTAACATGTTTCATTGGATTTAAAATGTTTAACAAGGGACATTGACAAAGTAAACTTGACATCAATACAATGTGACAATGTCAAATCCTTCTTTTTTTTTTTTTTTAAACAAATTAACACACACCAGTGGTTTGGCTTGATTAAAAATAATCTATTGAATAAAAATACAAGGAAGATAGAAGAAAGAAAACTTTTTATGCCAATTACAAAAGCTATAACACATGCAGGTAAACTAAAAAGGTATAGATGAATAAAAAGGTACAGATGAATAAACAGGTAAGATGCACAAGATGAATGTACACATCTGCCAAAACATACTCTGCTGATTGGACTCTGGAAATAGCACTCCACAGTTTTCCAACTGTATAAATATTTCTTTGAAGTAGAATGCTGAGGGAGGAGAGGGCTATTGAGAGGGAGGGGTTTCTCCCCTTTCACTGCTCAACCCAAGGCTTTATTTAACATGACTACGTAGGTTTCATACCATTTCATTTTAATCACCGAGAAAAAATAAAGATACAAGTTGCCCACAAGTTATTAATTGGCTGAACAAATTTTCCTGTTGTTAGGTTTCAGTGTGCTGAAGTGATTGTCGAAAGACATTTTCCAGATTTTAACTGTCCTCTCTTGCGAGAGTGCATACGCAAGCAAAGCATATGTTTGTGTATACACACATTGATGTCGATAAATGATCAAACTGAGAATTTCAACAATTGCAGGACTGGCCACAAAAAAGCACTTTTGAAAAGGGAAGTCACGAGTGCTCTGCAAGATGCATAAACATGCAAGGGAGGCGTCTTGACGCCACGCTGATCACGTAATCAGCCACACTGATGCCACGCCAAACGTCTGAACTACAATGGCATCTTACGATAGACAGTCTTACAGAGGAGACACAAACACCTAAAACTGCTTCATCCAACATTAGTTAAGCTTTAATTAACAGGTCTTTCATAAAGCCAAACTGACATTTCACAAATCAAACAATGTTGCACAAAGGCCACATCATAATTCCTATTGTATTACCAGTAGATTATTCAGACATTGAACAAACCAGATGATCAATAAACATGGAAATTCCCCATGCCGGTCAATCTATCATACATAGAGTAATGCAGTTAAGAGATAATACACACACATACCTGACTGAGCAACAGCAGAGATTGCAACCCCTTGTTCATGGGCCATGAAACCCAACACAGCAAAAACCAGAAAGCCAGCAAACACACTTGTTCCACTGTTGATGACTGCCAGGATTATAGAGTTCCTGTTAAAGAGAAACATCTTATGCTAGTATGTCCTCATTAAGATGATTATTTATAAGTGTCATCAATGGCAAATCTACCAAGCTTACATCAAACTTGTCGGCATTTTACCTTTCCGGACACAGCATACAAAATAAATTTCTCAATTTCTACTATTGGCATTCATATTACAAACCACATCTTTATTTGATTCCATAGAATATCAGTGTTACAATGTGGAACAACAATTTCAAGATAAACTCTATAAATATAAATCATTTTCACCATAACCTTCCTGCATTCTTGAACATTTCCCATTGTAATCCGTCCTTGTCATGCCCTTTCTTCTTGAGGTTCCAACCAAATGGCGTGGCTCACAAGGCTGATCGTGTGGTAGTGCGAGGACACGCGCCAGGGCAGAGAACCATACATAGATAACTGACATGCCCAAGAACAGACCGCTAGCGGTGTGGAAATTCCCTGGCTTGCCCCGCCAATCATTGTAGACCATCGATCATTGCATGATGGCCGCATCTGCCAATAGGCGCATGCCACAGGTGGTCTGTCACATCCGCACACGGCTTGTTCGCGTTGGTTCGTTGCATGCTCTCCCCTTCGAGGTTCCTGCCTGCTATGCCGTGAATCCTGCCTGGTCCAGCATTTTATGGTGCATGGTACGACTTTGTGTCTGTCTGTCTGTCTGCAATGTATTCGGTCCTTACTTATCCAAACTCGGTGTTCAAGTATATCATCTAAACCTGTCTGGTGCACGTCGAGGCAAGGCCCGTACAAAGAATCACATCATGCGTGAGAGCTTCAAGCATGGAGCAGGTTTCTTCCATCTCCATATCATCAACCCTGAAAGCATGTGATAAGTTATTTGTTTAACCAGTGAAGGTTCCCAGAGTGCATTGTTGTTGTTGTTCTTCTTCTTCTTCTTCTTAACCCACCCCCATTTTCCTTGAATAATCTATTATTGCATATGGTCTATTATTGTCCTTCTCTAATACAGTATGTTATTCAAAATACAGCTCACAGATCCAAGTCTACGTTGGACAGCCAAGTCAAAGCACTCACTGTCTTAGGTGGATTGCCCTAAATCTTTCATCAAAAGTTTGTAGGCGACACTCATTCACAATGTGATGAATAGTCTGATCGAGGTGGGGACACCACAGTCACATGCTGGGCTGACTTCGAAATTCCATTTGTTGAGGTACTGCGATATCCTTGCATGGAGAGGACGGATCCTAACTAGCACATACCACTGTTTCCGGGGCAAAACAATTATAATTTTCCTTGTAATAAACCATTTATTATTAATGGGAACTTGTGTGCAGTCATTGGTAAGAAGCTCCATAGCACATAGCCAATAGCACGTTAGACAAATAATTGGCAAATTAGCATGTTAGACAGGCAGATAGAGTTCGCGCTGAAGTGCATATAAAGTGAACGGTGAAACCTGTACGGGACTAATAAGATAATACAGATAAAACAAAGTATGAATTGGTAAAGCAATGAAGAATTATTGCAGTGAATAAAAATAGTTTTTGCTATAAAACAAAATGTTGAATGATTTCAAGTTTGTGAAATCACACAAGTGATTTCAAGACCTCCACCACCCCTCCCCATACCCACCCAAAAAAGATATTCCAATATCATTGTTGCATCCTCATCACAAAATACCACACTCAGCATTTCACCAAAACAATAATTTTTCAATGTACATTCCTCCTCCCACCCTTCCATACATATCCCTGTCGCAAGTATTATACAGTTACGTACTTGCGAAAAAATTAAGCAAATGCTATTTATGCATTATTCTCCCTCACCTGTAGCAATTTGTGTGGAATGAATTGAAACTGCCAAGTGTGGCAATGGAAGCATAGCCAAGGCCATATGAAAGAAAGACCTGGGTGCAGGCATCCACCCACACCTACAAAGAAAACAATAATAATCATAAGATCTTCACCTCAACTCAAATAACCAATTTGGGTGACTAAACAAGGATGTGATGCAATCAAAAGAAAAAATACAGGATCAGGCAAAAAGCTTCTTCCACATATACATGTACTGGCATACACTTCAGTAGAACACAAACATGCACAGAGCCATTTTGTCTGCAAAAAAAATAAAGTTACAAATCTTTCAATACTTACAGTGCTGCAGATATGTGAAATATTTGGTGGAATTGTGCCATTGATGGCAAACATGAAATTTGGCACACAGTTAGGACATGTCTATGGGAATTTTTTTTATTGGCTAAAGAGCCATCACAGACTTGTCCCATGACAGTAATGGGAGACATTTCCCAAAATGGCTGCCAAAGACATGAACATTGCATCAATATGTATGATGTTGTGTGGATCAAAAATTGTGATTTTGTTATTATTTTGAGTAGTGTGTGTGTGTGTGTGTTATTTATTTTTATATATATATATATATATATATATATATATATATATATATAGTTGAGGATTTGGGAACTGTGTGTCTAATTTGCTGTAAAATATACCCTTTTGTGTGCTGTAAATATTCCTTGTAAATACCTCCAATTGTAAAGGTCAAAGGTCGTCCTTAGTTAAGCCATCGCACACACGTAGCCAATCATAAGTTTCCCTCAGTAGCTATGTCCTTAGTAAATGTCAGTATAAGGCTCTGTGGTCCACTAATTCATTGCGTTGCATCAATTAAATAAGACGGATCCCCTTTCAATTGCCAGCCTTCATTGCCAACTGCATTGGGCGGTTTTCTGCATTTGCCGCCATTGCCATGTGCTCTAGCTCGGAGAAGAAAGGCGTGTCTCAACCTCGTCATCAGAGGGTGGAGCCAGGAGAGCCCTTGCCGACCAACCAGGCACGAGGGGTTTGGCTTGAGAGGGCGGAGAGAGAGCGATTGGGGAGGTTCGCGAAGGTTCGAGGGTGTGGCCGATATAACCCGTCACGCAACACCCCCACCAGAGATGAGAGGGATGCGTCAGATGCGGCAGAGACGGCAGCTTGAACCATCACAGCTTGAACCACCGGAGCTTGAACCACCGCAGCTTTGAGCTTTAACGGCGGCTGCTCATCTCGAGCACACACGAACCGGACCCGCATCCTGCCCGCCCTGAGATCCCACCTCATCCATCCTGCCCGCCCTGAGATCCCACCTCATCCGTCCAGCCATCCACCTCCTGCCAGTCGTTCCTGCCTTCATCCCCCGTCTAAGTCTGATTGTCGTCCGTCTTTTATGTTGTCCTGGGGTTTAAGTAAGATTGTATAGTATAAGCTAGTATTTGCACTGTCTTCCTCTTCTTCTTCTTCCAGTTACTTTCGTTATCTTTCCTTCTCCCTTGGTTCTTTTTGATTGTGTACAATAACAATAATTAGTAATAAATCCCTGTTCTTCCTACTTTGTCTTCTTCTTCACATTCGGTCGCTTTAGAGGTTTCCAAATTGAGTGCACGTGGCGCGATTCGGCCAACGCATATGAATCGGGTTTAGCCCCTTTGATAAACGGCTCACGCCGCAGTTCGCTTCGCTCGGCGCAACCAGTCCATTACGCTGCGGCCGTGAGCTGGGGGGGGGGGGGGGGGTTCCTTGCGCACCGGGAGGCGCTGGTATTTAGGTCATAGGACGGTTGGGCCTAATACCCTACCCGGCGCTGACCAGGCGTGACGTCATACCCCCGGGACCATGTCGGTCAGTCAGACAAGGGGATTAATCCCCCCTTGATAAGGGGGAAAGAGGCCGACGTTGGGTTCCGTAACAATATATATATTGTGTATATATATATATATATATATAATGGTATCTGTAATCTGGTTCTCCAACCTAATGAGCGGACAACATGACGTCATCGCCATGCACGTCCGTGAGTGGATACCAGAGATAACGTCACCGCGTGGCAGGCGGTGCGTATCACTCCCAGCAAGGTGCAGCAGCAGCTGTATGGGACACCTTGCTGGCGGTTCTCCACTGATGATATGAAGGTCGCATAGTGACTGATATAAAAACCGAAAGGGTCACAGAGTTACAAGTGTATGGAAAGCCTCACTGCGTTGCCCTGATGAAGCCCCAACAAGGGCGAAACCAGGTCGGTAACTGAGTTTTGCATGCACTTGTGACAGTATCTGTATTTATAATCCGTAATGACGCACTGCTAGATGGTTCCTCTGGAACTTTGCAGGCAAGGCGGACGTGCATGGCGATGACGTCATGTTGTCCGCTCATTAGATTGGAGAACCAGATTACAGATACCATTATTAGTAACTCCCAACCGCAACCAGGTCGACTCCATATGATGAGTGGATACCAGAGATAACGTCACCGCGTGGCAGGCGGTGCGTATCGCTCCCAGCAAGGTGCAGCAGCAGCTGTATGGGACACCTTGCTGGCGGTTCTCCACTGATGATATGAAGGTCGCATAGTGACTGATATATATATATAACCCCTGCTCTTGTAGGGAAAATGGCCTTTAAAATGCATGTTGTTGTGTGTGTGTATGTATATATATATATATATATATATATATATATATATATATATATATATATATATATATATATATATATGCGTGTGCAGCGTCTGTCCTGTCCTGTGTTGTCACTGAACTACTTTCTCAAACTTTTGTGAAATCGTACCAAACTTCTGGTATGCACATATCTCTCCCGTCGGTATATCCTAAGGGAATTTTTTTTATTCCAATTTATTTGTTTTATTTTTTTGGAATTTTTTGGGTTTTTTTTTTTTTTTTTTTTACTTAAGTTTTCAACTTCAATTGTTTATAAAATGTGATATCACGTATATTACAAATACATTTGTACAAAATAATTGTTTGAATTATGATTGGTTTAAACCATGACAAAACGACAACTCGGGTACAGTCATTTATCTATACTAGGGCATGCCCGTACTATATATATGCCCGTACTATATATATATATATCTAAAATTATATCCCCCCCCTCTATTTACATGAAATGGTTTGGTCCATTCGCAACGCCAAAGCGAACGGCGAACGGCTTGCGAGTACGGTGACAATCCCCCCCCCTCTATTTACATGAAATGGTTTGGTCCATTCGCAACGACCACAGAACCCCCCCCCCCCCCCCCCCTCTATTTACATGAAATGGTTTGGTCCATTCGCAACGCCAAAGCGAACGGCGAACGGCTAAATCGCCATAGCTCGGTAACTACTTGTCCGATTAATTTCAAACCTTGAAAAGGCACATCCTCGGGTCCCCAGCAATATACCTGGCAAGTTTCAAGTATATCGGACCGGTAGTTGTCGAGAAACAGCGGTCACAGACATACATACATACATACATACAAACATACAAACATACACACAGAGATTACTGGAATTATAGATAGATATCTACACATCTGGGCAGTGTCTGTGTTCTCACTTAACGACTCCCACAAACTTTTGTTTCCGTGGTTGTGAAGTGTTTTTAATAATGTTGTGGTGGTTTTGAATCACGTGGTGGTGAGGTATTTTGAATTATGTGGTGGTGAGGTGTTTTTAAATGACGTGGTGGTGAGGTTTTAATATCACATGGTGGTGAGGTGTTTTGAATTACGTGGTGGTGAGGTATTTATAATTACGCGGTGGTGAGGTATTTATAATTATGTGGTGGTGAGGTGTTTTGAATTATGTGGTGGTGAGGTGTTTTGAATTACTTGGTGGTGAGGTGTTTTTAAATGACGTGGTGGTGAGGAGTTTTTAATTTCGTGGCTGTGAGGTGTTTTTATTACGTGCTTGATGGCTGTGAGGTGTTTTCAATTTCGTGGTGGTGAGGTGTTTTTAATTTCGTGGTGGTGAGGTGTTTTTAATTTCGTGGTGGTGAGGTGTTTTTATTACGTGTTTATGGTGGTGAGGTGTTTTGAATTACTTGGTGGTGAGGTATTTTGAATTACATGGTGGTGAGGTGTTTTGAATTACGTGGTGGTGAGGTGTTTTGAATTACGTGGTGGTGCGGTGTTTTGAATTACGTGGTGGTGCGGTGTTTTGAATTACTTGGTGGTGAGGTGTTTTGAATTACGTGGTGGTGAGGTGTAATCGTCCCAAACTTCCAATCTGCACCTACCCCTCCACTATAAGTGCTGAGGGGTTCTTTCTTGAAAAAAAAAACATTCAACCTAAATCTTCAACCTAAATTGCCTATAAAAATGTAATATCACAAACACAACAAATACATTTGTGCAAAGTAATTGTTTGTATTATGATTTGTGAAATCATGACAACACAGCAACTCAGGTACAGTCATTAGCCTCAGCTAAAATAAGCCCGTTCCTCAGTAACGACGCTTGGCGAGCGCAGCGAGCCGAGCCAAGCTAGTATATATATATTGTTGCGAATATGGAATTTGACCTCCATATCCGCTTGTAAATATTCCCCTATCTTCTCCGATACTCCCCAACTCTCCCCTTACCCCATTCCCTAGTCCCATTGTCTGTAAACAACACCCATTAGAGCCGATCTTCCCCTTCATTCCCCCATTAAATGTCGTGCCCAGGTCCCCCGCACCACACGTAGACAATTATAGGACATCTTGCTAGTTATTCTTAATCTATGTCAGTTAAGGACTTGTTTCCATTAATTATGACTCTTCGTTGCACCAGAATGTGATGATATGGCACCAGTAGGAGTTTAGGACCTTCCCATACCTCCCCGCATCTCTTCCCATCATCTCAAGCTCCAACAACAACCACAACAACAGCGGCTTTGCGTCCTCACTCCGGCTCGGTTGGCCGCCATTGAACATGTGCTCGACGGGGTTACCCAGAAGGGGGCTCCCTGTCGGCCCCTCGTCAAGGGCGGAGCCGGTAACCCCCGCACCCAATGAGAAGCCATGGGCCGATGCCATATGGGGCGGAGCTAACGAGCGAGGGCGTGACTCCCCGCCGGATATACGCGGCCCCGCGCCGGACGTGACGTGAGATGCGCCCCGAGCTTGGAAGGAAAAGACGCCACCCTCCCGAGCGCTGAGCGACCTCCCCAGCTTGAGACCAAAGTCGCGACCCACAAGCGCTGTGATACCTTCACGCATCTCTGGACACCACCGTACGTGATCCTGCCCTGAGCACAGGTGCACCTGGAGCGATCGCTACCCGCTTTCCTGGCCATCAAACCCCGTGTGAGTGAGCCTTGTCCCGCGTTTACCTGTCGTCTGTCCGGGGATAATATAAGTGTGTTTAAGTGCCCACCTTCCTATGTTTCCCTCTTGTCCCTGTAATCTAAACCTTCCGCAATTGTAATAACAACCTTTGAGAACCGTATCCCTGGTGTCGTATTGTGTGATTGTAATCCAGCCGGGTGTCTTCTTTTTCTTATTGAGCCAGCATAGCGCGATTAGTCAACCCCGGGTGCAATCGGGGTAACTTGTACGGATACGGCGGCCATCCCGCTCGGCCCACCATACCATCAAAGTCGTATCTGTAACAATTGGTGTCGAGGAGTGGAATTCGAACCCGGGACTAAATTAGTTAGGCCCAAATTTTGGGAGGGAAAATCGATTCGGAGCGCGTTTCCCGCGCGAAATTATAACGGCGAAATTTCAATTTGTTTTACGAAAATAAAAAAAATAAAAACCGAGTTTTGCAAGTCGCGCTATGGCGGATCAAGACGGCTGGGGTCCGGTAGGGGAGAGTGAAGCAGGGTCGGTCCAGGACCAAATTGAGGGACATGAGGAGAGCGAAGCAGTGAGGGCGGCAGGTTCGCAAAATAGCGCCGTCACGCACGAAGTAGCGGGCGCGCAAAATGGCGCGCTCGCTCACGTGGTTGAAGGGTCCCAAAATAGCGGCGCCGCGGAGGGCGAGCCTGCGGTGGCGGCTGGGGACGCTGGGCAAACCGGGTTTGACCTCAGATTATTCTTGACCCAACTGAATGCAAAAATGGATAGGATGGAGGGCCAAATGAGGGTTGATAGTGGGCGATTAGAGGGCCAAATGGGGGTAATGAGGGACGAAGCGAGGGCTCGGAGTGAGCAATTGGGGGTAATGAGGGACGAAGCGAGGGCTCAGAGTGAGCAAATGGGGGTAATGAGGGACGAAGCGAGGGGTACCAGTGAGGGATTAGACAATAATTTTAAGGGATTAGACAATAATTTTAAGGGATTAGACATGAAATTTGGGAAATTAGACGATAGATTAGGGGAAATACAGGAGGGGTTAACGGGGGTAGAAAACAGAATGGCCGCTCAAGAGAATCAAATGGAAGGGATGCAAAAAGGGTTAGAGGGGTTAGAAAACAGTATGGAAGGCAAATTGAGGGACATGAGGGACCAAGCGGAAAGGGAAGTTAAACAAATGGAGCAGCAGATAGAGGGGGTCAGAATGGGGGTAGAAACCAAACTGGATGCTCACAGGGAGGAAATGGAGCAGATGAGGGTGGCATCTGGGCAGGAGATGCAAGTGATGGGAGAGGAGATCAGAAGAGGAGTGAGTGAGGAGGTCGGAGGAGTGCGCGAGGAGGTGAGGCACTGTAAGGAGCACATGGAGAAGGAGGTGAGAAAGGGGACTGTAAAGTTACAAGGGGGCATAGAGGACCTGACGCAGGAGGTGGAGCAGCTGACGGTGGGACAGACGGAGTTAGTGGAGCAGGTTCAAAGGAACACTGCGGTATTAGGAGGTTTAAAGGCGACACAGAAAGAACTAAAAGATGACTTGGTAGCGACGAAGAGGGAATGTCAGATGGTACGTGAGGGACTGACAACGAGGTTGGACGAGGTGATAGAGGTAATGGAGACGAAGGACCGGCAGGTGAGGACGCACATGGAAACGGTCAAGGTAGCCTTGGAGGACGAGCTTGAGGAGAACGTACCGGGGAATAAAAGAGGTGAAGCACAAATTAGAAGAAGTGGAAGAAGGGATGAGCGAAATTAAGAAGCGACGGAGAGGGGATAACAAAGAGATAAAAGAGGAGATAAAAGAATTGGTCCAAAGTCTGTGTTTGGATCGTGATGTGCTCGTTAACCGGATGAGGGATTCGCAGGTGATGGAGGAGAAGCGAAGAGGAAGAGGACCCGGTGTAAGTGGTGACCAATATGGTCGTGCGTATGATGCGCCAGGGGATTTAAGGAGCTTGGGGGTCGAGATAGACCCGGGTGTTCGTGAGAGGCCGTTGGTGAAGTGTGCGACAGGTCTGGTGTGCGAAAAAGGAGGTGTGCAAGAAAGTCCGACTCTGGGGTGTGTGAGGAAAAAGTGTGTGCCAAGGAGTGAGTGTGCTGGCGAGAGTGAGTCGGTCGTAGCGCGTGTGCGAGGGAGCACATGGAAGCGCGGTGTGGTGAGTGTTACAGAGGGTGTAATGCAAGAGTGTGCGCGAGAAAGGTGTGTGACGGACAGGTGCATGAGGAAAGAGTGCGCTGTCAGAAGTAAGGAAGAGTGTCCACCTGTGGTGAGTGTTACAGAGGGTGTAACGGGAGAGTGTGCGCGAGAAAGGTGTGTGACGGACAGGTGCATGAGGAAAGAGTGCGCTGTCAAGAGTAAGGGTGAGTGCGCTGTCAGGAATGGAGGTGAAAGTAGTGGGAGTGACATGGAGCGTGAGTTAGTTGTGACAGGTGAGCGAGGATGTACACCTGGGATGGAAGGATGCACACCTGGAATGGTAGAGCGTGAGTGGGAATGCACGCTGGAGTTGGTGGTGAGGCACGTGGTTGGGTGTGCGAATGAGAGCACACCTGTGATTGTCACAGAGCAGGTGACCGAGGAGGGGGTGCGAAGCGGTGTATTGGTGAGGTGTGCGAGCAACGAATGTGTGCCAAAGTGTTCGGTGGTCAGGTGTGTGACCAAGGCTGTGAGTGGAATGGGTGTACCTGGGTGTGTAAGGAAGGGTACGAGGAGCATGGGCACAGCTGGATGTGTGAGCAAGGAACGGGCTGCGGGGTGTAAGCGTCCAGGTGAAGCATCGACGTTACACGGGTTAGAGGTTAGAGCGACTTTTAGCCGAAGCAGGCCCTCGGTGCGTGCCGGGCCTCGCTTTGAACGGCCGCGTCCGTGCTCCACTAGGGGGAGCGGGCAGCCCGATAGGAAGGGTCGTCATGGCGACCACCTTTTGTTGAGGCATTCCGGCAGGTCGAGATCGGGACATTGGATGGCTCCACGCCGAGGTGATGTGTGGGATCTCGGCACGGGTAAGCCCCCGTCCCTGCACCGAGTGCCGGACGTATCCAGCCGCTGGCACAAAACAACCAGCATCCATTGCTTGGCTTTACGAAGCCGGGCTTTGGACAGGGATTGGCGCACCGAGAGGTATTAGTGAGTCGACTGGGTGATGAGGTTAGTGTTTTGGACCCAAAATTGGAGAAAAACAAAATTTGATGATTGGCAAGGGATTGGCAGTAGTGATTGGCAGATGATGGGCAGTGATTGGCCAAATTTTTGATTTGTTGAAATTTGATGTGCAAAATTGGTAGTGAGAGACCCCCGATGTGGTGGGATGGCAAATCCACCATCCTTCCCAGGGGGGGGCAAAGGAGCAATAGCTTATGGGGTGTATGGCAGTGAAAACTAGCCCGGGTGGGTTAGGATATGGTGTGTAGGGATCTAGAGAAGATGACCTTAGGTAACGTTAAGGTTAGTTAGTGACTGATACCTGTAGTGGGGACGCAGGTAGATTAGTATGGATGATAATGACGAGGGAGCGCAATAGTTTAAAGGGACGACTGGGAAGCGCAAGTTTCAGAAGGGAGTAGTTAGCTGAGATGATGCCGTGTGTGTGAGGATTGAACAAGTGTGATTGCACAGGTGTGCAACTGGACAGGTGTGATTGCACAGGTGTGCAACTGGACAGGTGTGTGGAGCAGTGTATGAGTAGTGAGTGTGTGGATCAGCGCGAATGCGCTTGGGGAGAGAAGGGTGCCGGTGGCACCAGGTGTGAGAGCACAGGTGTGCAAGTACAGGTGTGTGGAGAAAGTTGGAGTAAGTGGTACGGAGTGGTGTGCATGGTGCGAAGGTGTGGATGGGGGAAGAGTGGACCCCCATCACGGATACCCGGGGCGGGTAGTGTAAGTGTTAGGTAGAGGGTGCAGGTAAATTGTGGTTGGATATTGGCATTTGTGGTGCGGTTGCAGAATGGTGTTGTGAATGGGTGCATTAGTGTTGTGGAAATGGCTGGGCGTGTAGCCTGTTAGTGTGTGTAGTTGGTTGGGCACTCCACCACTGTGAGGATGTCGGCCAGGTGAGGCCGCAGGTGGGCTCTGGGAGCCGGTAGTTGTGAGTGGGTGCCTGAGGATCCCGGGTGTGGATCGGGTAGCCCAGTGCCAGAGAGGGCACCGAGTGGGGAGAGTGCCAGAGGGCCTTCCCCAGGTAGTTAGGTTAGGGCAAGGAGCAGGTAAGCTCGGAGGCAACTGCAGTGGTGGAGGTGTGCAGGTGGGTAGACCCACTGGGAGAGGTACACGCCGCAGCCCAGAAATTGTGCGAGGGCACCGGGAGATGAATCGGGGGAGTGAGACCCCAAATTGAAGAGCACCACAGTTTGGCCAATGGGAATTGGTTTTTAGAACCCATAGTGTAAGAGGGCCAATGGTTTGGCCGGAGAAAGCCCCCGGGTAGTGTAAAGTTGTTAAAGTCATTTAGGAGATAGTTAGGATTGATGAACCTGTCGCACCATACGCAGCCACTTGCCTGTGGTGATGATGATGACTCCACACCTGTGTTTTCTTTGTTTGTTGCAGGAAATGAGATTGCTGTGAGGATTTGTGAGACGCATCACGACGTGGATGAGACATTGGGGTGAGTCCATCTCTCCCTCCCTAGGAGGGACTGATGATGAATTGGTGATGGCAAATTTTGATGTTGAGTTGGAGATGGCAAATTTTGATGAGAGTTGAAAATGGCAAATTTGATTGGTTAGGAGGGAGAGAAGACGAATTTGGTATATGGGAGGAACGGGGAAGACAGTAGGGATGTTTGTTGATTTGTAAAGTAGATGTTTATGGGTAGTGTTGTGTTGTGTGGATACAGTAAGGGGTAAGGGAGGGGCCATGTAGGTTACCTGGTGGGGGGGGGGCGTACGATAGGAACGTACCTGTCTCACCTGGTTCCCATGTGCCCCCAGTGTGCATTACCTTATATTGCGTGCACTTTTGCGCCCTTACCACCTTACTCACTTGTTTCTTCTTTTGTCTCCCACCTCCGAGGATCTGGCTTTGGGGTAGAGAGAGAGGAGAGAGAGGTGCTGGCTACGCAGTTGTGGGCCTGCACTTTCGCTGCTTGTTGCCTGGATCGATACACCATATGGACCGCAATGTTGGTGGCCACCCACAATGGACCGTAGTTCTTTTGCGGCCAAGCACCACCCGGGGATGGACCTATGGGTCAACGGGGCACCTATGCCATACAGGTGAACCACTAATAATTAACACCAAGTGCACCACAAGAAGAGCAAGAGACACCTGCAGGGTTAGGGGTTGTCGAATTTATTTTTATTTCATTGAACAATGGTGACTGCACCGATTGGTGGTGGGGTGGTGCTGTTGATGCTGGGAAAGGGTGCTCTGCACGTTATTAAAGGCCGTCGGCCACAGAGCACTCGTGGGTTGGTGTATCGATGTTGGCAAGCGCGCTCTCTCTATGCATAACATCTGCATGTGTTCCTCCAAAGACAGGTCCTGGATCGTAGTGTAAATATCAGCGTAGTCTTGTAAATAATGCTCCCTACCGGCTGTATGTTTAGTTTGAGAATTCTTTCCGGATTCGGTTATCCTGTGGGTGTGTTTCTGTGAGGAGAAGGGTGCAACGTCGCAGGGGGACATATTTACTCATTTGTGAATATCTGTAAAACTGTCGCACTCAGGGTAGAGTTAATAGTAGAGGGAACTACATTGCGTGCCACACTAAAGTAGGTAAAAATTTATCGGGTCGGGACGCCCCGAGGGTAGAGAAGGGTGCAATGTTGCGAATATGGAATTTGACCTCCATATCCGCTTGTAAATATTCCCCTATCTTCTCCGATACTCCCCAACTCTCCCCTTACCCCATTCCCTAGTCCCATTGTCTGTAAACAACACCCATTAGAGCCGATCTTCCCCTTCATTCCCCCATTAAATGTCGTGCCCAGGTCCCCCGCACCACACGTAGACAATTATAGGACATCTTGCTAGTTATTCTTAATCTATGTCAGTTAAGGACTTGTTTCCATTAATTATGACTCTTCGTTGCACCAGAATGTGATGATATGGCACCAGTAGGAGTTTAGGACCTTCCCATACCTCCCCGCATCTCTTCCCATCATCTCAAGCTCCAACAACAACCACAACAACAGCGGCTTTGCGTCCTCACTCCGGCTCGGTTGGCCGCCATTGAACATGTGCTCGACGGGGTTACCCAGAAGGGGGCTCCCTGTCGGCCCCTCGTCAAGGGCGGAGCCGGTAACCCCCGCACCCAATGAGAAGCCATGGGCCGATGCCATATGGGGCGGAGCTAACGAGCGAGGGCGTGACTCCCCGCCGGATATACGCGGCCCCGCGCCGGACGTGACGTGAGATGCGCCCCGAGCTTGGAAGGAAAAGACGCCACCCTCCCGAGCGCTGAGCGACCTCCCCAGCTTGAGACCAAAGTCGCGACCCACAAGCGCTGTGATACCTTCACGCATCTCTGGACACCACCGTACGTGATCCTGCCCTGAGCACAGGTGCACCTGGAGCGATCGCTACCCGCTTTCCTGGCCATCAAACCCCGTGTGAGTGAGCCTTGTCCCGCGTTTACCTGTCGTCTGTCCGGGGATAATATAAGTGTGTTTAAGTGCCCACCTTCCTATGTTTCCCTCTTGTCCCTGTAATCTAAACCTTCCGCAATTGTAATAACAACCTTTGAGAACCGTATCCCTGGTGTCGTATTGTGTGATTGTAATCCAGCCGGGTGTCTTCTTTTTCTTATTGAGCCAGCATAGCGCGATTAGTCAACCCCGGGTGCAATCGGGGTAACTTGTACGGATACGGCGGCCATCCCGCTCGGCCCACCATACCATCAAAGTCGTATCTGTAACAATATATATATATATATATATATATATATATATAGATATCTTCAATCTTCCATCAATCTATCTTCTATATAGGTATATATATATAAAAGAAAGTTTTTGTTTGTTTGTTTGTTTGTTTGTTTGTCTGCACACACTAATCTCCTGAACGTTGAAAGATAGGAGGAAACCTCTAAAACAAAAAATGTCGGGACGGGCCCCGGGAAGGTTATAGGCTAGGTGGCGAGGCCGGTCGAGGCCATCTCGGCCGGGCTGGGCCCATTTAGCAATTAAAAGCGGAGCTGAATTATAGTAATCAATCTTCTACGGCCACGAGTAAAAGCTGAATTATAGTAGTAAATTCATTCAAAAAGAACCAAAAATGTCGGGACGGGCACCGGGGAAGGTTATAGGCTAGGTGGTGGGGAAGGTTATAGGCTAGGTGGTGAGGCCAGTCGAGGCCGGGCTGGGCCCATTTCACAATTAAAAGCTGAGCTTAATTATAGTAGTCAATCTTCTACAGCCGTGAGTGAAAGCTGAATTATAGTAGTAAATTCATTCAAAAATAACCCAGGCAACGCAGGGTGCATTCGGCTAGTCTTCTATATATATAAAGAAAGTTTTTTTTTTGTTTTTTTTTTGTTTGCACGCGCTAATCTCCTGAACGGTGAAAGATAGGAGGAAACCTCTAAAACAAAAAATGTTGGGACGGGCCCCGGGAATGTAACAGGCTAGGTGGCGAGGCCGGTCGACGCCTCTCGACCTGCTCGTGTGCGTCTTTTTCCCCATTGACCCGGCATCGTTCGAACGTCACCAATCATGCAAGGTAACATAATTTAAAATGTCGACGTCAACAATCACATTCCAAAAGCAATGTACCTTGGGATGGCTAAGCTTGGTCCAGTCTGGCCTGAGGTAATACACGATCCCATTGTAGGCACCTTCCAGCATCATGCTCCGGACAAACAAAGCGAAAAGCATAATGTATGGGAATGTTGCTGTGAAGTAAACAACCTGTACAGGAAAACAGAAGTTAAGAAATTAAAACATTTTTTAAACCTTCATCCAATGTTGTCTACAGCTTCTTTTTTTTTTTTTTCTTTCTTTCTTACTTTCTCTTTCTTACATCCACAACACATATTCACATATCCTGCCAATGCCACAAGCCAAATACATTCAGGAGCAAAGGAGTGGCCAGGGGAGAGAGCGAGAGAGAAGAATAGGCAGACAAATCAGTTAAAATGTTTGATCAAATGAGAATGACTGATAAACCATATAATACTGTTCTTTTGACATATTAAAGGCAGTTTGGAACAGTCCACTATTCAAAGCGTTTGAATGAAATAGTTGTTCCGGTTCATGGTTTTACAGTGACATTGCAATGATAGTGGTGTTACTTGTACCAGCAAAAACAAAAAAATTCTTCTTCCTGTCAGAGGAACATTTATACTCCAATGCAACAGAAATTCTGATAGAGCATGGCAATCGACAGAGTTTGGAATTTCAAACAAGACCAGTTATATTGAGCCCTTTTACATTCGGCTCACCTTCTCTGTGGACCGAATTCCTTTCCACAGACAAAGGTAGACAAATATCCATGCTGCAATCATGCAGAGGACAAGGCCCCAGCTGAGGGTACCAGTCTCATCAAGACCCGATGAGACTCGGAGAACATTCCTCCTGAAAAAAAAAAAAAGGCCGGTTTTAAGATTGTTATACAATGCCTTCAGAAGTTATTCACACCCCTTGACTTTTTCACATTTTGTTGTGTTACAGCCTTAATTTAAAATGGATTGAATTGAGATTTTATTGTCAATGACCCACACATAATACCCCATAATGTTAAAGTGGAAATATTTGTAAAAATTTGATGCAAAATGATTTTAAATGAAAACCTGAAATATCTTGAGTCTTTAAAATTTCATTTTTATTTATTTATTTAAAACAAGTTCATTTTTACTTGGGAAGTCCCAATATTTATACCATATTACAAGGGAGAGAGTTACACATGAATCATGTGCAGACTAAAGGAATCATAAGACTTAAAACTAAATATATATATATATATATATATATATATATATATATATATATATATATATATATATATATATATATATATATATATATATATATATATATAATAAAATAATCACTCACAGTTCCCAATAAAAAATAAATCATAAAATAATTGTGCAAGAAACCAACCAAGCAACCCCACTCCCCAACGTCCTATCTCATCTATAGTCTTGCCTTTTCCCTCTCTTCCCCATGCGGAGAGTTTGCGATAGTCTATGAACCAGGCTTTTTCCTTCAACAGAAAATACCAACAATATTAACCTGAAATCCCTATCCATATGTGGAAAAGATTAATCACCCAAGTACCAAGTAGTCCGTGGGAGGGAAAAAAATGTGCGCCTGCAAAAAACCACGAATAAGCGAGACAGAGCTGCGAATGTAGAAGCAGGTCACATTTTATCATCCGCAAATACGTGGAACCCATTAAAGTCTGGTCCAACTGTATACAATTCAATTGAAATAGACATTAAAGGTCGCATAAAAAAAATTCTGGAAGTTTAGAACCATTGATGCGGTGTCTTAGAAAACACCTTACTTAGCATGTTAAATGAATTACCCATGCCTGTTGTTTGTGTCCTTTACAACATCCTTAAAAGCTAAGTTTCCTCCTGTTTGGAATGATATTCAATTTTGTTTCACTGCCAGACAGGCAGCTTAGTATAAAGATTATCTCGCTTCTCTCAATGCATGGGCGATCGGAACGAATTCAAGTCAAAGTACTGTTAAATTATAGGTCTGTTTTCCAATTCATGGTCCAATGAGTGCGTGTTCAAAATATAACAATCTATTGAAATAAAATTGTTCCTCGATCATAATCTGATGACTGTGGACAAATGGAGAGAAGTGACCAAATTGCTTAACCCTGATTTTCACTCAGCATGTGTGGGGTAATTAATAATAATCCTACAAAGAGAAGACAACTTACTCCCAGAACTCAACAACAGGAGAAACTGATCCATTCAGCAGCCCACAGGTGCGGTTGGTAGCATTTGAGAGGTCACCAACAGCAGAGGACATGTTCACACATTGGATATGTTCCTGGCAGGCCGGCGTATTCCACTTGTGTCCACATGATGCCCAAGGGAGCTCTCCCATGTTGAAACAGTGGACCAAAAAGTAAATGGACCAGGCTAGAATAACCACGTAGTATATGTTGCTGAAGAAAACCACCACGACACTAGAAAAGCCAACACCTGAAAACAGATATTTAAATGTATGTTTGCATACTTTGAAAGAACAATAAATATTACCACATTTAAAAAGCGCAAACATCTCCACAAACGGGCAATTTAAAGTGTAGGTGCATGATGGTTGTTCATCAATTGCCAAACCACAAACACTTGCGGGTCCTAGCTCAGTCGTGGAATGCGCCAAGTAAGGTGTCGGTAGGGTGTGGCATTACTGCACATGGTTATCCAGAGCATCTCTCAATGTTGAGCTACAGAGCTAAAAATGCTGTGTATTTCATCCACAACATACTTGCCATTACCTCCGCCACCCAAGGGAGACAGAGGTTACGTTTTCACCCATCTGTTTGTCTGAGCAGGATATCTCAAAAAGTTAGGGACTGATTCGGCCGAAATTCGGTGGACAGGTTAGGTGTGTGACAAGGACGAATAGATTCGATTTTGGTGAAGATCCGGATCAAGATCTGATATTTTTAAGTGATTCTTCACCATTGAAAGATAGGGCAAAAAACAATATACATCAAGATATCTCAAAACATTGTGGACACATTCTGACAAACCTTCGTGGACAGGTTGGGTGGGTGACAAGGACAAATCGATTCGATTTTGGTGAAGACTCATATTAGGAACCCGGATCAGAGGGTTTTATTATTTAAAAAATTTCAAGTCATTCTTCCCCATTGAGTGATAGGGCCAAACAGGAGAGGCCAAAAACGATATTGTGGATTACTTATGACAAAAGATGTGGATTACTTTGTTGTTGTTTTTTTGTTTGTTTGCTTTTATATATATATATATATATATACAAGATTGAGGCTCGTGTAAGAGCAAACGTTTATCACAAAAAAAAAAACGGACACATAAAACATATAATAAAGGGAGCGGTAGACAAGATGGGGAGAGAGAAGGAAGCACACAAGTACAACAGTAGAGAACAGGGACATCAGGAGATCTGTGGGAGGAAGAGGGCTTGGGGAGGCAGGGGAATGGGAAGGAGGAGGGGGGGGGTGGGAGAGGTAAAAAAACACATGGACACTGCGAGAACTTCAAGGAAAGAAGTCGGTATTTCAAGAAAGTAGATCTGGGGTGAATTAACGGGGGTAGAAAAGATCAAGGTTTTGGGTGGGGGAAGATAAGAGATGGTGGTGAACAGCTGTTTTAAAGACTTGGAGGGAGGAGTGGGATTGAAGGGCATGAGGGAGTTTGTTCCAGAGGCAGGAGAAAAGAGGAATGAAAGAGTGAAGGTGAGCAGAGAGTCTTGATTTTGGAAGTTTCACCAGAAGAGGGTTGCTGGCAGATCTTGTGCGAGCTGTAGGAATATTTGGGGGACAGACCACAACCAGAGTTGGGGCAGCTGGGCCGGAGAGGAGTCAGTAGACCACCAACCTGCCTGCGGTGAGTGAGTGATTGAAAGGCCCTCGGAGTTAGCCTCATCGCAAGAGATTCCAATGATTCTGAAAGCTTTGGTTTCTACAGCGTGAAGCCGAGCGAGGTGTGAGGCAGGAGCACCGGCCCAGAGGGGGAACAGTAATTGAGCTGCACATTAAAGCCTTGTATATGGTGAGGAGCTCAGGTGTGCAAAGGAAGGACTTCGCACAATGGAGGATGCCCAGTCGACGAATGGCTTTGGAGGCCAGCTTGGAAAAGTGTTTTTTCCCCAGGAAAAATAATGGCAGATAGTGAGACCCAAAAGCTTGAGTGACAGAACTTATTGGAGAAGATTGCTGAGAAAGTAGATGGGAGGGTTGTCCAGTCGGTCGTTTCAGAGACAGTGAGAATGTAAGATTTGTCAGGATTGAAAGACATGTCCACTTCTTTGACCAGTCTGATTTCTTTTCCAGGTCTGCAGAGAGTGAGGCGGCTGCAGACTGCCGATCTGAGGGATGAGGTATGGAGCGGCAGAGAGTGGTCATCAGCAAAGAGATAGAGAGGATTTTCCAGAGTCGGAGAGATAATTGATGAAGACCAGAAAAAGCACAAAGCCCAGAACACTGCCTTTGGGAACTCCAGGCTTAACAGGAAAGGGAGATGAGAGAAATCCATTCAGGTGTGGATTGCTTGTGGATTACTTGTATTGGATCACAGGATTACATTACTTGGATTACAGGAGGGTGTGGATTACACGTGACAAAAGTTGTGGATAACTTATGACAAAAGTTGTTGATTACACGTTGACTACAACCAGAGAGGAAGTCCGCAAGCCATGCATGGAGATTTCCATGGATACCATAGGAGGAGAGTTTGATACGGTCTGGCACCTTGCTCTGCTCACCAAAGGCACGTGATATGTCAAGGGAGACAGCTCTAATTTCTTGTTTGGCATTGAGGACCTCCAATCCTCCATCCATTGTTGAGACAGCAGAAGCAGCATGTCCAGAGTAGAATGACCTGGTCTGAATCGAAATTGATGACCCGAGATCAAGCCATTGGAGAAGAGGAAGGATTTGATGTCAGAAGCGATGATTGATTATATGACCCTGCTCATTATTGGGAGCAGGCTGATTGGTCTTTCATTGCAAGGATCTGTTTTAGCATCTTTTTTGTGGAAAGCAGTAATGTTGGCTGATTTCCAAGCAGATGGGAGATGACCTTGAGCAAAAGAGGGGGTGAAGAGAACAGAGAGAGGGTGTGAAAGATAGGCAGAGCAGGATTTTAGGACCCGTGGGCTGATGCCGTCTGGTCCAGTTGCAGAATCAGAGTCGAGGTTTGACAAAAACTTCTCCACCTTGTCAGGAGAGAAGAACACAGAGTCCAGGAGAAGCTGGGTTCAACTGGGTAATGTGGGTACAGAGAGAGATGGGTTCGGGACAAGATTTTGAGGCAAACGCAGAGTTGAGGCATTCGGCTTTTTCACGTGTGGTGTCAGCTGTGTCGTCATTTGAGGTAAGGGAGGGATGGAAGGGGGACAAACACCAGAAACAGATTTGACCAGACGCCACCAGGATTTGGAGGAGGGAGACGGGTTTGAAAGTTCAGAGTGGATGATTTGTGACAAAAGTTGTGGATGACTTGTGACAAAAGTTGTGGATGACTTGTGACAAAAGTTGTGGATGACTTGTGACAAAAGTTGTGGATGACTTGTGACAAAAGTTGTGGATGACTTGTGACAAAAGTTGTGGATGACTTGTGACAAAAGTTGTGGATGACTTGTGACAAAAGTTGTGGATGACTTGTGACAAAAGTTGTGGATGACTTGTGACAAAAGTTGTGGATGACTTGTGACAAAAGTTGTGGATGACTTGTGACAAAAGTTGTGGATGACTTGTGACAAAAGTTGTGGATGACTTGTGACAAAAGTTGTGGATGACTTGTGACAAAAGTTGTGGATGACTTGTGACAAAAGTTGTGGATGACTTGTGACAAAAGTTGTGGATGACTTGTGACAAAAGTTGTGGATGACTTGTGACAAAAGTTGTGGATGACATGATAAAAGTTGTGGATGACTTGTGACAAAACTTGGTTGAAGTGTTGGGTATGTTACAAGAAACAAGCCAATTAACCTTTGGTTCAGCTTTGAATGCAGATCCGACCTACCAATAGGATACAAAGTGTAAAGTTTTCAGCCTGGCTTTCAGCCTTTTCAACCTGGCATGCTCTCGACTGAGTGCCGTTCTAGTTCTCAGTTAATTGCAAGGGAACTTCCCCCCCCCCTACTCCTCCCCCCCTACCCCACCCCCCCCAAACCCCACAGCAAGAATGCCTCTAACAAACTCTGTCCCCTCTGCCACACCCCAAACTCTGTCCTCCCCTCCCCCTTTAATTTAAGCAAGAGTGCATTCTTGCATTATTACATATTTATTTATTACTTCATTAAAATATAATATTTAACTCTCCCATTCCATTACCAACGTCACCCATGCCTACCTCTTCATAACCTGCTTTCTCACCTTCCCAACTTGTCCTTTCACCCCATTCACAATCTCGGTAGCAGTGAGACGCATCTCTTGAGAACAATTATCCAAACTACCTTCAGGTCCCCATTTACAATCTTGGGAGATATGTCCCACGGAAATGCTGTGGAATTGCCACTTTCAAGTGAGCGTGAGTAGCTTGATTGTGTTAATAAAAGGTCCCAAATTAATTATCTTCTCTGTGATGCATAAATGCAAGGTCAAAATTAAATAACGATGAAAACATTGAATTCACAATCTCATGAGATTTGGTCATATCAATATTTTACAGATGGACACAGACAGACATCACAACTCCCACAAGCCCTACACTTCCACTCTCCATACCGGATCTTTAGTGTTAAACAGCAATAAATGTGGCACAAAAGGGCCAGCGGGCAATTCAAATTGAAGCATCAGAAAAGCCCAAAGCTTTTGGGAACCACATCCTTACCTCTAAAAAGAGGAGCTATACCCCACATGGCAATCCCTCCCTTTCTCATGAACTGGCCTAGAGAAACCTCCATGACAAAGCAAGGCATCCCGGATATGACCACCATAAGCACATATGGGATCAGGAAGACACCTGAAAACGAGAAACAACAACAATGACCTTCTCCTCAAGTTTTAAACTTCCAGATAATCTTATTACAATAGAGCAAACGGAAATGGTTATGCACATTTGTATGTACAGTCACATGTAAAAGTAAGAACACCCCATGTAAAGTTTTGACTATTTCAACATATTTCAACATACAGCTATTTGATCTTCATTTCAACAATATTGACAGCTAAAGGTGATATAATACAACAAATATCATGAAACATTTACATTTTGTAGTCCATTGTATAATGTAAATAAAAATAAATGCAAACTTCGCATGTGGAAAAAGTAAGTACACCCCATGAAATGTTTATCTTTTTAACATATGTGGACATATCAATATTTGATCTTCATTTAAACAGTATCTATAGATAAAGGTGATATAATTGAACAAAAAACAATGAAGAATTGACTTTGCAATAATTTATTCAACAAAAAATTAACAGATGCCATTTCCTTCTGTGGAAAAAAAGTACAAGTAAGTACACCCTTGGCTCCAATCGGTGGTATTGCCCCCTTTGGCAGAAACAACCTCAAGTAGACGTTTCTTATAACTGTCTACCAGTCTCTGACATCGACTGGGAGAAATTTTTGCCCACTCCTCCATGCAGAATTCTTTCAGCTGTGCGATGTTTGAGGGGTTTCTTGCATGCACAGCTCGTGTCAAATCCCCCCACAGCATCTCGACGGGATTTAGATCCAGGCTTTGACTTGGCCATTCCAGAACCCTCCATTTCTCTTTTCAGCCATTCCTTGGTGGATTTACTGGTATGGTTGGGGTCATTGTCATGTTGCAAGGTCAACCTTTGGTTGAGCTTCAACTTTCCGACAGATGGCCTCACATTATCCTCAAGCACTCTCTGGTACAATGAAGAATTCATAGTGGATTATATGATGGGTTCAACTAGGTAATGTGGGTACAGAGAGAGATGGTTCGGGACAAGATTTTGAGGCAAATGCAAAGTTGAGGCATTCGGCTTTTTCACGTGTGGTGTCAGCTGTGTCGCCGTTTGAGGTAGGGGAGGGATGGAAGGGGGACAAACACCACAAACAGATTTGACCAGACGCCACCAGGATTTCTATGATGGTGAGCTGCCCAGGCCCTGATGCAGCAAAGCTGCCCCAAACCATAATATTTCCACCACCATGCTTTACAGTTTGTATCAGGTTCTTGTGGTCAAATGCTGTCTTTGGTTTTCGCCAAACATGTCTTCTGGTACTGTGGCCAAATCGCTCTACCTTTGACTCATCTGTCCAGAGCACATTGTTCCAGAAGTGCTGGTCTTTGCCTTGGTGTTCATTGGCAAACTTTAGTCTTGCCCTGATGTTCTTTCTGGACAGCAAAGGTTTCCTCCTGGCACACCTCCCATGTAGATCAAATTTGTGCAGCCTCGTTCTAATGGTAGACTCGTACACTTTGAAATCAACAGTGGCAAGAGCTACCTGTAGGTCCCGTGATGACATTCTGGGGTTCTTAGAGAATTCTTTCAGCATCTTGCGGTCTGCTCTTGGGCTGAACTTGGTGGGGCGGCCTGGCCTGAACAAGTTGGCAGTTGTTTGGAATCTTCTCCACTTGTAGATGATCTTCCGGACAGTCGAATGATTGATTTCAAATTGTTTGGAGATCTTTTTAAATCCCTTCCCAGACCGGTAGGCATCCATAACCTTCTTTCTGAAGGCCTCAGAGAGCTCTTTTGATCTCGGCATGGTGATGCCGCACACTTCAACAACAAAGAGCAAACCAAACTAAATGTCTGAGGTTAAAATAAGACAGGTTCCTCCAAGATCCTCTCCAATGATGTTCAAATCATTTGCACCTGAGCTGGTGCACCTGATTCTAATTTTATGTATTTGAAGTAGTGATAAATGTAGGCCGTAGGGGTGTACTTACTTTTTCCACATGTGAAATTTGCATTTATGTTTATTTAAATTATACAATGGACTACAAAATGTAAATGTTTCATGATATTTGTTGTAATATATCACCTTTATCTATCAATATTGTTGAAATGAAGATCAAATAGCTGTATGTTGAAATATGTTGAAAAAGTCAAAACTTTACATGGGGTGTACTTACTTTTTCACGTGACGATGTATATTTGTGACCAAAACATCTTATTCAAAAAATAATAATAAAAAAACACCCAAAAACACAGTCCGTGAACTCTTAAGTAATGTTGAAATATACCATTTGACCCTTAGACTGCTGCGACACATAAGACCCTTGACGACCCTTTAAGTCCCCCAAGACCTTTAAGAACACCAAGACCCCAAAGACCCAACGGACCCAAAAGACTTCAAAGACCCATAAAAAAATCGACTTCTGCTTCCGGTCTCTTGAGCAAGGTTGCAACTTCGATGTCTGCACGGCATCAAAGTTAAGTATTTTTTCCAATTTGTGTATTTGTCAAATTTCCGCTCGTTATTTCATTGCGTATGTGTTGCTGTGTATTTTTGAGTTAATCTTAGTTTGCAATTCGCAAACTTGTGTATAATTTAATCATTTTCTGCTCGCACTGCATGTGCGGCCTGGTAACTTGAGGCTTCCCTCACCCAGGCGGTGTTTTTTTGTATTTAAGTTCTTTCCTTCGCTGTATTGCTTATTCCTTAGATTTCCTTTTCTCCCCCTAACATCTATCCTTTGTTTAACGTTCTACATACAAATATATATATATATATATATATATATATATATATATATATTCCTTCTCTCCTCACCCCACCCCCTTTATCTCCTTCTCTTCCACCTCTTCCTTCCATCTCCAGACGTAACTCACCCTTCCAATTCTAGTTTCCTTCATCTCATCTAACCCTTTGTCCTTTCTCTGATCCACACCCTCACTTCAGGGACTTTTCCCAGATTGGTTCACACAGTTTTGTTTAAATATGTTTAAACTTTCCCCTGCAGTATTTTATTCAATGGTTTATTACAACACACTGTCTTTCTTCCAATTTAAAAGGCTTTTTTCAATTTCCTCTTCAAATCATTCCGCTTCAAAAAAAAATTCAATCTCTTACAGTCATTCCTCCCGACATTCTCTAAACTCACCTACACTCCACCCCTCCTCTATCGTTCTCAAACGGATCTGACTTGAAAATCACAATAACCCAGGTTGTAATAAATGTTTGTTTTTCATCAATCATCCACTTTCAAAACTCCCTCCTCACCCCTTCCCTTCAAAACCTCCCCCCTCGCCCCTCCCCTTCAAACCTCCCCCCTCGCCCCTCCCCTTCAAAACTCCCCCCTCGCCCCTCCCCTTCAAAACTCCCCCCTACCACATCCTCCTCCCCACTTCCTCTCCCTTCCATCACATACATCCACCTCCTCCAACCTTCGACTATGCTCTTCCCCCCCCCCCCCCCCCAAACACCTCACTGTGCCTCTTCCCATCACCATCAAACCTTTTGTCCACCTCATCCATCCTTTTCTCCTAACTCTTCTGCAATCTCCAACACACTATCAACAGCTCTCCCAACCTCCCCCTCACCTTACCCTACTCCTCCCCACCCCCTGTCATGTACCCGATGCTCCCTCCCTCTTCCTTAAAGGTAAGGACCTCAAACATCTGGGGCCTTCGCTCAAACCCGACCGATCTCTCCATACAGGTTGCTTCTGACAAACCAGATGTAATCTGCTTAACGGAAACTTTCCTCCTTCAAGATGTCTGATTCTTTACTATCTCTTCCTGGTTACTCCCTCCTCCAGTATGATAGAACTGAGCCTCGTCCTGGTGGTGGGGTTGCTATCTTTGCTACCCTTAAAGACCCTCAAAGACCCAAAAGACCCCGAAGACCACTCCCCCCCTTCCACGACCTCCAATCCATCTTCACCGCTACTAACTCACAGCCACCATTCCCACCATCCCTCACTCACTGAGAAGAGAAAGCAGGCATGGTCAAAGAAGCCTATCCCTCTGAAGCAAGCCATGCGCAGAGTGCGCCAATCCACACTGTTATGATAAATTGTTTCCTTTGTATTTAAATACGTTGTTTAGGTATCCGAGTTCACTTGTTTATTTTACCAAACAAGGTCTTATGAAGCAATATAACAATGGAGGGTGGTGAAGGAGGAAGACAAAATGATTTCAATATCAACACACACATACCCACTACCAAAGCCACATACCTCCACCGTTAACGTAGCACAGATAAGGAAAGCGCCAAACATTTCCAAGGCCCACAGCATAACCAATACAGGACAGCATGAAGTCAAACTGCCCGCTCCATTGCTGACGCTTTGGCAGCTCGTTTTCTTCACTATCCCAGCTATCTTCACTAAGACCACTTTCCACCTCACGAGGCACCCCAATGTAGGATCCGTGCGCATCATCGTGCATCGCCTTGTGGAGTGCCTGGTTCGACTCAAAAACTTGGGCTTCACATGCTTTCTCCATGATCACGTGTCTGCACACAACACTGGATGGGAGGATACTGAGGTTAGAGCAACTGACATTTATTATTTCTACACAATCATTTTGCGAGTGATCATTGGACTTGCTAGCTCCACCACCAAAGGTGGACAAATGGTTATGTTTTCACCCCTGTCTGCATGTTTGTCTGTGAACAGGTCATCTCAAGTTATGGACAGCTTCAGACAAAACTTGGTGGATGATTTGGTTCAGTGACAACAAGCTGATTAGATTCTGATTGTCTGGAAGCAGATGCAGCCTATCAGTGGGATATAAAACGCAAGCTGTTCAGCCTGGTGGCGGAGGTATGTGTTCTACCGAGAGCTGTTCTGTTTTTTTGTTGTTGTTGTTGTTCTGGCCCTTTGGCGGCTCCGCTGAAAGGTGGAAGCAGCTTTTGTTAAACAGACAGGGAGCATCTGCTGCCCGTATTTGTATTTCTCAGCAATCTTTTACAGAAGCGAGTGATAATGGTGACCAAGTTAATTATTAGAAGGTTAAAGAATAGATGCATATTGGAAGTTAAGTTAAAAATGAGGAAGTAAAAATAATCAACAACAACAAAAAAAAGCAAGATAAAAGATGCACAATGATAAACCCAACAGACTCAGACTCAGCGGTGTCCTGGCAAAAAATGCAGGATAAAAAAAAGCAAGTGGCAAATCCTCAACCCATTTCATCCCAGATAGATTGTCAAATTTCAACTCGTTATTTTATCGTCCATGCGTTATTGTTTTGATTATAGTTACTTTTGGTTTGAATTTCCTGTAACTTGTAATTATTTAATCGTGTTCTGCTCCTCGTGTGCGGCCTTGTAGTTGTACCCCCGTCGGTGTTTGTTATCTTAATCGTGTTTTGCTTGGCTCTTAGTTTTTTTCCCTTCTACCCCGAACATAATACTCTGTCTAACGTTCTAAATCCCCACCTCCCCCCCCCCCACCCCCAAAAATCAAACAAAGAAAAAAAAAAAAAAAAACATTTATTTTCCTTTCTCCACGTGTACTGTTGACTCATCCTGTATTTTCTGTCCAGGTGTGCTGTTCGCCCCACCCCCATTAACTCCTTGCCATCCACCGTTTGCCCTTCACGTGACTCGTGGTGGTCCCTCTCGGCTCTCCCCCCGTTGGTATTTTTGTGCACATAAGATTGTTCACGGTTCTGTTTAAATATTATTTAAATATGTATAACCTTTCCCCTTCAGTGTTTTACTCAGTGGTATTTTACAACACGCTGTTTTTCTTCCTATTTAAAAGGCTTTTCTCAATTTCCTCTCCAACTCATTCCACCTCAAAAAAAAGAAATTCAATATCTTATACGTCTCCCTCACTACATGGTCTAAATTCACATTCATTCCATCCCTCCTCCATCATTCTGAACCGGATTTCTAACTTGAAAATCACAACAAACCCAATTTGTTTTCAATGTTCGTCTTTCATTAATCATCCACTTTCTAAACTCCCCTCTTGCCCCTCCCATCCAAATCCCTCCCCTTGCACCTACACTCCTAAACTCCCCCCTTGCCCCGCCACTCTTAAACTCCCCCCCTACCCCTCCACTCCTGAACTCCCCCCTTGCCCTTCCACTCCTGAACTCCCCCCTTGCCCTTCCCCTCCTAAACTCCCCCCTCACTCCTCCCCTTCAAAACTCCCCCCCAACCCCTCCCATTCAAATCTCCCCCCATACCATTCCTCTCCAATTCTCCCTCCTCCCCCCTCCTCCTCAAAGCTGCCTCCTCCCCACTTCGTCTCCCTTCTATCTCATACCTCCACCCCCCCCCCCAACCTTCTTCTTTCCTCTGCCCCCCCCCCCCCCTCAAACAACCCCTCTCTGTGCCTCATCCCTTCACCTTCAAACCTTTCATCCTCCTCATCCTTCCCTTTCTTGGAACTCTTCTGCAATCGCTGACACACTAACAACTGCTCTCCCTACCTCCCCCTCTCATCCTTCATCTTACCCTACTCCTCCCCTCCCCTGTCCTGTACCCGATGCTCCCCCTCTCTCTTCATTAACGGTATGGACCTCAAACATCCGGGGCCTTCGCTCAAACCTGACTGATCTCTCCATACAGGTTGCTTCTGACAATCCAGACTTGATCTGCTTAACAGAGACTTTCCTCCTTCAAGATGTCTCTGATTCCTTAATATCTCTTCCTGGTTACTCCCTCCTCCGGTATGATAGACCTGAGCCTCGGCCTGGTGGTGGGGTGGCTATCTTTATCAAAAACTCTCTTCCTCACTCTCCTTGCACTGCCCTCTCTCCTCCTCACCCCCAGGAGTACCTCTGGCTACGGCTTCCTCTCCGCTCCCACCTTTTGTTCATATGTGTTCTGTACCGTCCCCCAAACAGTGATGACTCCATCTACATTTCACTGTCTGACAACATGGACCAACTTCTATCCACTCATCCCAACTCTCTCTTCCTCATATGTGGTGACTTCAATTGTCATCATGCCACCTGGTTGGGTGTGGGTTCCTCTCTCACCAGTCATGGCACCTCAGCAAAGGACTTCTGTGACTCACTGGGATTGACACAATCTGTCAATTTCCCGACCCGGATCTCAGCCAATGGAGTATCTTCTCTTCTAGACTTGATTATGACTAACTTCCCTGCTAATGTCTGCTGCTCTTCTTCTGCTCCAATCGGTTCTTCTGATCATGTGCTTGTCAAAGTGGACATCTCTCTGGCCATTCTCAGAGAGCCTCCTCAGCGTCGACGAGTCTGGCATTTCACTCAGGCCGACTGGGACGGTCTTCAAGCAGCCATCAATCGTCTGGATTGGTCTCCCATCTCCACTGCCTCTGACATCAATTCTTCCTGGGAATTCTTCCAAAGCAAACTGATCTCTCTCATGCACAGATTTATCCCATCTCGCCTTCAGTTGTCTTACCCTTCCTCCCGTCCATGGTACACTGAATCTTGTGGTGAGGCAGTTGCCCTGAAACAACTTGCCTTTGCCTCTTGGAAGGCTAATCCAACTGAAGGAAATCTCAGTTCCTTCCAGCAAGCTCGGAACAAGTGTGTGTCTACCCTCAGGAGTGCCAGGAAGCACGATCTCTCCTCACTCAAGAATGAACTCTCAAACCTGTCTCCTTCCTCCAAATCCTGGTGGCGTCTGGTCAAATCCGTTTCTGGTGTTTGTTCCCCCTCCATCCCCTCCCTTACCTCAAATGGCCACACAGTTGACATCGCACGTGACAAAGCCGAATGCCTCAACTCTGTTTGCCTCAAAATCCTTAGTCCCAAACCCATCTCTCTCTGTTCCCACCTTTCCCAGTCGAACCAAACTGCTCCTGGACTCTGTGACCTTCTCTCCTGACAAGGTGGAGGAGTTTTTGTCAAACCTCGACTCTGATTCTGCAACTGGACCAGATGGCATCAGCCCACGGGTCCTAAAATCCTGCTCTGCCGCTCTATCTCACCCTCTCTCTGTTCTCTTCACCCTATCTTTTGCTCAAGGTCATCTGCCAGCATCCTGGAAATCAGCAAACATTACCGCTTTACACAAAAAAGGTGCAAAAACAGATCCTTGCAACTACAGACCAATCAGCCTGCTCCCAATTATCAGCAAAGTCATGGAATCCATCATTGCTTCGGATATGAAATCTTTCCTCTTCTCCAATGGCTTGATCTCTGATCATCAATTTGGTTTCAGACCAGGTCACTCTACTCTGGACATGCTGCTTCTGCTGTCTCAACAATGGATGGAGGTCCTCAATGCCAAACAGGAAATCAGAGCTGTCTCCCTTGACATATCACATGCCTTCGATACGGTCTGGCACCCAGCTCTGCTCACCAAACTCTCCTCCTATGGTATCCATGGAAATCTCCATGCATGGCTTGCAGACTTCCTCTCTGGTCATAGTCAACGTGTGGCCCTGAATGGATTTCTCTAATCTCCCCTTCCCGTTCAGGCTGGAGTTCCCCAAGGCAGTGTGCTGGGCCCTGTGCTTTTTCTGGTCTTTATCAATGATCTCTCCGACTCTCTGGAAAATCCTCTGTATCTCTTTGCTGATGACTCCACTCTCTGCCGCTCCATTCCTCTTCCCTCAGATCGGCAGTCTGCAGCCTCCTCACTCTCTGAAGACCTGGACAAAATCACAGACTGGTCAAACATGTGGAACATGTCTTTCAATCCTGACAAATCTCACACTCTTACTATGTCTCTCCGAAAAGATCGACTGGACAACCCTCCCATCTACTTTCTCAACAATCCTCTCCAAGAAGTTCTGTCGCTCAAGCTTTTGGGTCTCACCATCTGCCATGATCTTTCTTGGGAAAACCACATTTCCAAGCTGGCCTCCAAAGCCAGTCGCCGACTGGGCATCCTCCGTCGTGCGAAGTCCTTCCTAGGCACACCTGAGCTCCTCACCACATACACGGCTTTCATCCGCAGCTCAATGGAATACTGTTCTCCCCTATGGGCTGGTGCTCCTGCCTCACACCTGGCTCGGCTTCACGCTGTTGAATCCAAAGCTTTCAGAATCATTGGAATCTCCCGCGATGAAGCTATCTCTGAGGGCCTTTCACTCTCACCGCAGGCAGGTAGGTGGTCTTTCTGTCTTCTACCGACTCCTCTCCGGCCTTGCTCCCCCAGCTCTCTCTGTGCTCTGTCCCCCAAATATTCCTACAGGTCGCACAAGATCTGCCAGCCACCCTCTGATGGTTAAACTGCCGAAATCTCGGCTCTCTGCTCACCTTCACTCTTTCATTCCTCTTTTCTCCCGCCTCTGGAACAAACTCCCACACTCACTTCAATCACACTCCTCCCTCCAGGTCTTCAAAACAGCTGTTCACCACCATCTCTTATCTTCCCCCATCCAAAACCTTGATCTTTTCTACCCCCACTAATTCACCCCAGATCCACCTTGTTTGAAATTCCAACTTCTTTCCTGGAAGTCTTGGCAGTGTCCATATGTTTTATACCTCTCCCACCTCCCCCCCCCCCCCTTCCCATGCCTCCCCCCCAAAGCCCTCTCCCTCCCACAGTTCTCTCGATGTCTCCATGTCTCTCGGTCCCTGCTCTCAAATGTTGTGTTTGTGTCCTTCCCCCTCTCTCCCCATCTTGTCTACCGCTCCCGATGTTATTTGTTTTGTGTGTCTGTTTGTCTTTCTGTGTGATTAATGTTCGCTCTTTCACGAGCCTCGATCTTGTATAAAATAAAAAAAATAAAAAATAAAAAAAAATAAAAAAAACAATCCCAAGGTATTGACCACCTCTGTTCACTTGGCCTCCAGTTTGATTCAAAAATACATACTCAAAGCATCAGTAATTTACAAGCAGACGCATGTGTGCGCGTGCATAGAAGATTTCATAAATTCCCTATCCCGATGGTGGCAGCAGCATCACACTGTGACCTATTTCCATTCGGCGTCTGGTTGTTGGCTTTGAGAAAACTGTTGAAAACATCCCATGATTGACCTTGGCAAAGACATTCTTGCCGAATGAGACTTATTCTGCCTTGTCAACTTGGGAAATTGTTTCGAGTTCTTTGATATTTGAGGAAAGTATATTAAGCCGACTACGGGTTGTGGCTCGCTGAGATGTTGAAGCCGGCTGTGTAAGACCATGATGTCATACTAAGTGGTGTTACTAGCCTGCACACCATGTCTTCCATGCATGTATGTATCCTTATCTATTAATAAACCGTGTGTGTGTGTGCGCACGCGAAAGCACCCCAAATGTGTGAAATGTGTGAATGTGACACCCCAAATAAAACAGTTATTTTGAGCCACACAAACTTGTTATGGAATGTGCTAACCATAGAAGGCCAGAATCCAAAACAGGTCATTTATGCATGTGAGATGTACATTTGCCACTTTCTCCATGATGATGAATACACAAAACCTTCAATGACAGTACTGCAATGTTAGGTCACCAGACACGGTTAACCTGCAACTGAAAGTATCAGATGTATGTCTGCCTCAGTCCACGTGTGCTAAGGTGAGGACAGCATTAAACGAGAACGCCACACAGTAGAGCGCATACTCCCGCCGTGGGTCAAGTTGGAATAGTACGATTTCACAAAAGTTTGAGGGAGTAGTTCAGTGACAGCACAAGACAGACATTGCACAGATATATATATATATATATATATAATGTTTAAAAAAACAAGGCAATTTCACTTACATTTTCAGATTCAGCGTTCAATTCTATATAAGTGAGTGTATTTTGAGGCATGTGTGACTTCAAATAAAATTGTAAGCCAGGAAAAACGATCGTTTCATTCCTTAGGGATACAACATGTAAAACTGGCCCAAACGTCAAAACAAAACTCGCTCATTTTAAGTCGTACAAGCTAATGCAACCACTCATTCTTTTGGGAAGAATCCCGTGCACATGCTTGTCACACTTATAACTCACCCGAGTCTTTACAAGTTCATCAAATACTGACACCGCGATTGACATTCGCTGAGGTAAATATTGATATCTCTTCTGAGGTTATTTAAAAAAAAAAAAAAAAAAAAAAAAAACAGTTTTAAAGCATTATACGTATCAAACGATACATTTTATTAAACGGGGAAACCGAATACACACTTTCGTGGTTTTAAAATGACAGAATATGTCTATATTGGATCATTGATATTGGATCAATATGACAGAAAAAAATAAACAAGAATCATTGGAATCTCCCACGATGAAGCTAACTCCAAGGGCCTTTCACTCACTCACCGCAGGCAGGTTGGTGGTCTTTCCGTCTTCTACCGACTCCTCTCTGGCCTTGCCCCCCCCCCCAGCCCTCTCTGGGCTCTGTCCCCCAAATATTCCTACAGGTCGCACAAGATCTGCCTGCAACCCTCTTATGGTTAAACTGCCATAATCAAGACTTTCTGCTCACCTTCACTCCTTCATTCCTCTTTTCTCCCGCCTCTGGAACAAACTCCCTCACTCTCTTCAATCCCACTCCACCCTCCAGGTCTTTAAAACAGCTGTTCACCACCATCTCTTATCCTCCCCCATTCAAAACCTTGATCTTTTCTACCCCCGCTAATTTCGGTCCCCTTGTGTTTTATACTTCTCCCACCCCCCCCCCCCCCCCTTCCCACGCCTCCTGCCCCCAAGCCCTCTCCCTCCCACACTTCTCCCTGCTCTCAAATGTTGTGGTTGTGTGCTTCCCCTTCTCTCCCCATCTTGTCTTCCGCTCCCTCTTTTTGTATATTTTGTTTGTCTGGTTGATTTGTTTGTGAAATAAATGTTAGCTCTTTCACGAGCCTCGATTCAGTATACAAAAAAAAAAAAAAATTGGAAGAAAAAAAAAGAACCTTGAAGACGATGCTGCTAACAAAATACACCGCTCTAACGCATAACCACGAGTTTAAACTACATTTACAACAAATATGGAAACTATTTTCAAATCACAATGTTAAATATAGAATATATAGAAGATAATGTTTTTTTAAAATGAGCCCTATCTTCCAATGGTAAACAATCCTTCAAAAAATTCCTGGATCCGGAATAATATCCTGAGCTTCACCAAAAACTAATCAATTCTTCCTTATCCCAAGGGCAATCATCCCACCAACTTTCATCCAAATCCGTTCAGAACTTTTCCAGATATCTTGTTCACAAACACACGAACACACACGCACACACACACGGACATGATCGAATGCATTACTCCCTGCCGGGAGAAAAAAAATAAACAAGATTTCATGCGGAGGAGCACGATACTTGCAAAATGCACCCGACGCCAAAAAAAAAAGGTTGCCATGGAGGCATCAAATTGGCCATTTCATCAAGACTAAAATTGACAATCTTAATCAAATCTCAGGTCAATGAAATTAAAAATACAAGTTTGACCTCGAGTTGACTTTTGACCTTTTAACCCAAAAATAGTTGGCTTCCCAATTCAATGAGGCACTCACTATGCAATTGCTGTTTAAATTTCAAGTGAATAGGATGAAAATGGACAATTTTTCAGATGAAAATTGATGATTTTAGAAGTTTGACCTTGAGTTGACCTTTGACCTCAATAGTTGGTTTCCCAATTTATTGACAGTATGCAAATGCTGTTCAATTTTCAAGTCAATAGTATTAAAAATGACAATTTTAGAAATTAGACCTCGAGATGACCTTTGAGCTTTGACCTCAAAATCAATAGGCTTCTTCCTTATGACCAACTCTGCCATCTGGTGAGGTTTCGTGAAGATCGGTTTAAAATCGTGACCTATAGGCGATTGACAGACAGACAAACGGACAAGACAGAATAATGCACAGGACCAACCAATAGTCCAATATGCATACTTGAAAAAATATTCCATTTTGCAAATAGTAAACTCGAATTTCAAAAAAGTACTATATAATTCATTACACAAGGAAGGAGGCATCTCAGTCCATCAATGCGATGTCATATCGACATTGCTGACAACAGAGGGATGCATTACTATCTCTGTACCCTTTGCAGAATTTTTTTTTGTCCCCAGCTACACGAAATAAAAGCATTCCTCACTTGCCACGATGCACTCGCAAAACAGGCAAACATCTCCAAATTGCAGACATCAACGCAATCACACCTGCCTAATGTTAACAGACCTCAAATTCCTAACAATATCCATGCTCAGCTATTTTCCTTTATTTCAAGTCCTTATCAAAATCCAGTTTAAACACATCAACCACCCTGACTGCGCCAACCATCCCGGGAAGACAATTTCATGCGTTAATTTGTTTATCATGCACCATCTGTGGCATTAGTCAGGTTCACTATGTTTTTTCGTTCAAAATCATGGTAGATGAGCAAACCTATACATTTTTGGAAACGTTATTACATGGAAAATCTGAAAATCAATGTTTACATTTGCCAATTCCGACCAATTCGATTCGACCAATTCGACCAATCGACCAATTCGACCATTCGACCAATCGCTTCGATCGACCATTCGACCATTCGACCAATTCGATCGATTCGATTCGATTCATCGAATTCGATTCGATCAACCATTCGACCAATTCGATTTGCCAATCAATTTGACCGACCTTTGCTTGTGTGGAACGGACTGTGAAAACGATGCGGACTATATTGTCGGATACGACACACGGGACAGTGATGACGAACTCTAAATGGCATATTCTGTAATCGTGTATGTTTGATGCCATTGACTGCCTGTGTATATTTTGTCATTGACTGCCTGTGTAGATGTGAAGTTATGCTGACTGCATGTGTACATATGATTTTGCTGACTGCCTGTGTATGTTTGGTGATATGAATTATTGTGACACATTTTGATGTTATTAACTGCCTGTACAAAATGATAACATGTATTTGATTGTGCAACTTATCGCGAATATAAAGACAGTATTTTGCAATTCAAAACCTTTGATTCGTGTCTTACCATTCCCCATAGCACTAATTTGATACTTTCATTGGATTCCTTGTCCCTGAAAATATAGGTTTAGTATATTTTTAAAAGTTTTTCGGGTAATTAGAGGCAGAAATAGAACAAAATATGTATTTTACAGTGGCCATTTTGAAAATCCAAAATGGCCGCCATACAGGTATCTCTCCAAATGTAAACATTGATTTTTAGTTTCCTTATGCTATAACCTTTCCAAAAATGTATAGGTTTGCTAATCTACCATGATTTTGAACGAAATATAATTTATCGACATAGTGAACCTGACTACATAAAATACCCCCACCTTGCATCTATTCTAGCACTCCTTTTTCCACTACCCAACTACACCCTCTGGCGCTCTGGTTCTGAAAAGGTAAATATTGAACTAAAAAATTTTTAAAAACTGTCCTAACTCTAAATTTTATATATTATAACCATCATAGTCTTCAAAATAAATTTCAGATCCCCTCGTTTCTTACGAATGAAGTCCTGGTTCCTCCAACTGCTCCACAGTGAGTCCAGCCAGCAACAGAACCAATGTAGGACTCCCCGCTGAACTTTCTCGACAACAGCTATGTCCTTCCTCAGATGTGGTGACCAAAACTGTACACAATATTCAACATGATGCCTCTTGTAGTGTCAACACTACCTCTTGATTTGGAACCTATCCCCTTGTGAATACAAGCTAAAACATTACTATCTTTACCCTTGATACCTGGCATTGTGCAATCAGCTTACCCTCCATATCTATTACCATCCCCGCATACTTCTCCTGTGTCACACAGCACTATATAGTCTCCATTTTCATACACATCCCAAGCACCTTGCATTTCCTAACATCAAACTGCATCTGACAATTCTTTGCCTGCCTCTATGCATGAACAAAGACACAACAAATCCAACTCGGCTAACAATGGTCACAAGAACTACATTGGCCTCAAATTAAAATAGCAGTTTGGAAGAGGCTTTTAAATACAAAATAAATAAGGTTGGAAGAGACTTTTGATAGTTAATTATATACAATATATTAATTGCCATCTTCAATCCGGTTTTGCATGTCTGGACCAGTTTAAATAATTCACCTTCCAGATCACAAATTGCTGACTACTTTACCGGGCCATATTCACCTATCAGTCGGTGTTCCTCAGGGATTCGTTCTTAGTCCATTGTCAATTTCTGTTTACTTGCATATACTGGGAATAATTTTATACAACTTGACACCACTTTTCATTAGTACAATAATGACAGATCTACCAGTCTATAAACCTGATCATTTGCTCTCTTCCACAACTCTGACTTCCTGCTTGCTTGAACTTCAAAGACAGTGTCCAGGAATTTTCTCAAACTCAATGCTGTTAAAATCCACATGCTGATGTTGATCCTTAATCCCCTTCCCCTGCCTGTTCTGAAAAAAACTGAGTTGTGACATGGGAAACTTGGTGATCAACTTGCTCCGATTTATATCTCCAATTTAATCTGTATCGTCCTTGCTGCATACCAGCAAGAACGACGTAGTCGAACTGTGGAAATTTCCGAGAACTCAATCCCACTATGATGACTTTTGGCAGAACGAGACAGAGGCAGAGCGAGACAGACAGACAGACAGAGCGAGACAGACAGACAGAGACAGAACGAGACAGATAGACAGAGACAGAGCGAGACAGACAGAGACAGAGCGAGACAGACAGAGACAGAGCGAGACAGACAGAGACAGAGCGAGACAGACAGAGACAGAGCGAGACAGAGCGAGACAGAGCGAGACAGAGCGAGACAGAGCGAGACAGAGCGAGACAGAGCGAGACAGACAGAGACAGAGCGAGACAGACAGAGACAGAGCGAGACAGACAGAGACAGAGCGAGACAGACAGAGACAGAGCGAGACAGACAGAGACAGAGCGAGACAGACAGAGACAGAGCGAGACAGACAGAGACAGAGCGAGACAGACAGAGACAGAGCGAGACAGACAGAGACAGAGCGAGACAGACAGAGACAGAGCGAGACAGACAGAGACAGAGCGAGACAGACAGAGACAGAGCGAGACAGACAGAGACAGAGCGAGACAGACAGAGACAGAGCGAGACAGACAGAGACAGAGCGAGACAGAGGCAGAGCGAGACAGAGGCAGAGCGAGACAGAGGCAGAGCGAGACAGAGGCAGAGCGAGACAGAGGCAGAGCGAGACAGAGGCAGAGCGAGACAGAGGCAGAGCGAGACAGAGGCAGAGCGAGACAGAGGCAGAGCGAGACAGAGGCAGAGCGAGACAGAGGCAGAGCGAGACAGAGGCAGAGCGAGACAGAGGCAGAGCGAGACAGAGGCAGAGCGAGACAGAGGCAGAGCGAGACAGAGGCAGAGCGAGACAGAGGCAGAGCGAGACAGAGGCAGAGCGAGACAGAGGCAGAGCGAGACAGAGGCAGAGCGAGACAGAGGCAGAGCGAGACAGAGGCAGAGCGAGACAGAGGCAGAGACAGACAGAGGCAGAGACAGACAGAGGCAGAGACAGACAGAGGCAGAGACAGACAGAGGCAGAGACAGACAGAGGCAGAGACAGACAGAGGCAGAGACAGACAGAGGCAGAGACAGACAGAGGCAGAGACAGACAGAGGCAGAGACAGACAGAGGCAGAGACAGACAGAGGCAGACAGAGGCAGAGACAGACAGAGGCAGAGACAGACAGAGGCAGAGACAGACAGAGGCAGAGACAGACAGAGGCAGAGACAGACAGAGGCAGAGACAGACAGAGGCAGAGACAGACAGAGGCAGAGACAGACAGAGGCAGAGACAGACAGAGGCAGAGACAGACAGAGGCAGAGACAGACAGAGGCAGAGACAGACAGAGGCAGAGACAGACAGAGGCAGAGACAGACAGAGGCAGAGACAGACAGAGGCAGAGACAGACAGAGGCAGAGACAGACAGAGGCAGAGACAGACAGAGGCAGACAGAGGCAGAGACAGACAGAGGCAGAGACAGACAGAGGCAGAGACAGACAGAGGCAGAGACAGACAGAGGCAGAGACAGACAGAGGCAGAGACAGACAGAGGCAGAGACAGACAGAGGCAGAGACAGACAGAGGCAGAGACAGACAGAGGCAGAGACAGACAGACAGAGGCAGAGACAGACAGACAGAGGCAGAGACAGACAGACAGAGGCAGAGACAGACAGACAGAGGCAGAGACAGACAGACAGAGACAGACAGAGGCAGAGACAGACAGAGGCAGAGACAGACAGAGGCAGAGACAGACAGAGGCAGAGACAGACAGAGGCAGAGACAGACAGAGGCAGAGACAGACAGAGGCAGAGGCAGAGACAGACAGAGGCAGAGACAGACAGAGGCAGAGACAGACAGAGGCAGAGACAGACAGAGGCAGAGACAGACAGAGGCAGAGACAGACAGAGGCAGAGACAGACAGAGGCAGAGACAGACAGAGGCAGAGACAGACAGAGGCAGAGACAGACAGAGGCAGAGACAGACAGAGGCAGAGACAGACAGAGGCAGAGACAGACAGAGGCAGAGACAGACAGAGGCAGAGACAGACAGAGGCAGAGACAGACAGAGGCAGAGACAGACAGAGGCAGAGACAGACAGAGGCAGAGACAGACAGAGGCAGAGACAGACAGAGGCAGAGACAGACAGAGGCAGAGACAGACAGAGGCAGAGACAGACAGAGGCAGAGACAGACAGAGGCAGAGACAGACAGAGGCAGAGACAGACAGAGGCAGAGACAGACAGAGGCAGAGACAGACAGAGGCAGAGACAGACAGAGGCAGAGACAGACAGAGGCAGAGACAGACAGAGGCAGAGACAGACAGAGGCAGAGACAGACAGAGGCAGAGACAGACAGAGGCAGAGACAGACAGAGACAGAGGCAGAGACAGACAGAGGCAGAGACAGACAGAGGCAGAGACAGACAGAGGCAGAGACAGACAGAGGCAGAGACAGACAGAGGCAGAGACAGACAGAGGCAGAGACAGACAGAGGCAGAGACAGACAGAGGCAGAGACAGACAGAGGCAGAGACAGAGACAGACAGAGGCAGAGACAGACAGAGGCAGAGACAGAGACAGACAGAGGCAGAGACAGACAGAGGCAGAGACAGACAGAGGCAGAGACAGACAGAGGCAGAGACAGACAGAGGCAGAGACAGACAGAGGCAGAGACAGACAGAGGCAGAGACAGACAGAGGCAGAGACAGACAGAGGCAGAGACAGACAGAGGCAGAGACAGACAGAGGCAGAGACAGACAGAGGCAGAGACAGACAGAGGCAGAGACAGACAGAGGCAGAGACAGACAGAGGCAGAGACAGACAGAGGCAGAGACAGACAGAGGCAGAGACAGACAGAGGCAGAGACAGACAGAGGCAGAGACAGACAGAGGCAGAGACAGACAGACAGAGGCAGAGACAGACAGACAGAGGCAGAGACAGACAGACAGAGGCAGAGACAGACAGACAGAGGCAGAGACAGACAGACAGAGGCAGAGACAGACAGGGGCAGAGACAGACAGGGGCAGAGACAGACAGAGGCAGAGACAGACAGGAGCAGAGACAGACAGAGGCAGAGACAGACAGAGGCAGAGATAGACAGAGGCAGAGGCACAGGCAGAGAGACAGGCAGAGAGACAGGCAGAGAGACAGGCAGAGAGACAGGCAGGCACACGCACACCTCAAATTATATCTAGTACTATCTATCAGTACGAGTAAGAGTATGACTTTCCAATCGATGTGTACTATCCCTAATCTCTGCCCAAATAAGGCAGGTTCAGCGCTGCCAAATCAGCATCACAGCAAAAATTACATTGGTTGATTTGCATTGGTCTTCCAGCATTAAGGCAGGAATTTGTTCAGGGAGCCTGTGGATAACTCACCTATTCTTTTAATATATACACTGTCTATGTGGTTTATCAACAACCACCAACTAATGCCAGCAGACAAGACTGTTTACCAGCCATCCGAAGCGTGGCACACTTAATGGTGCCATGCACTGGCCTCGAAGCACTAAATTGACAATTTGCAGTTTGGTTGCAGAGTTCTCATTGGAATTTGTGGAATGCATGGCAGCCAACCAGATTAAAATGCTGGGACTTGTTGAACTTTGATCTCATTTAGCATCATAGTAGGTAGCACCGGAGTCACAGATGCCCAAGTCACGGTAGTACATGTGAGATTTGTAAGACTTAGTACAAATAAAGCAAGGACCACATGGTACAAAATTCATGCTAACAAAAATTCCCGTTTAAATTTGTGGAGAACCACATTCGACCTTGAAAATTGTACTGTACAGAAGAATCAAAAACAGATGAACATGATCATCTACACTCTGCCCGATACATCATACAGTCAAGTATGGCACGCGTGCGTTCTTCATCTATTATTGGCAGATTGCATCATGTGCAAACATTTCTTTCAAAAGACGACCTTGTGCATGTGCATGCTCACCCAAATACATTGCACTTTTCACATAGGCAAATTCTCATCATCTATCTATAATTCCAGTAATCTCTGTGTGTCTGTGTGTCTGTGTGTCTGTGTGTCTGTGTGTCTGTGTGTCTGTCTGTGACCGCTGTTTCTCGACAACCACGGGTCCGATATACTTGAAACTTGCCAGGTATATTGCTGGGGACCCGAGGATGTGCCTTTTCAAGGTTTGAAATTAATCGGACAAGTACTTACCGAGCTATGGCGATTTAGCCGTTCGCCGTTCGCTTTGGCGTTGCGAATGGACCAAACCATTCATGTAAATAGAGGGGGGGGGGGGGGTTCTGTGGTCGTTCGCTTTGGCTTTGCGAATGGACCAAACCATTCATGTAAATAGAGGGGGGGGTTCTGTGGTCGTTCGCTTTGGCTTTGCGAATGGACCAAACCATTCATGTAAATAGAGGGGGGGGGGGTTCTGTGGTCGTTGCGAATGGACCAAACCATTCACATCGAATCATCGAATCACATCGAATGGACCAAACCGTTCGCTTTGGACCAAACCATTGCATGTAAATAGAGGGGGGGGGTTCTGTGGTCGTTGCGAATGGACCAAACCATTCATGTAAATAGAGGGGGGGGGGTTCTGTGGTCGTTACTGCCACGTGGTTTCAAAGTTTTTTTTTGTTGTTGTTTGCACGCATGTTTTTTTGCACCCACGTACGGGCACGCCCTAGGATGTTTACACACACACACCCCTACACAAATTTTTTTTTTTTTTTTTTTTTGGCAAGGAACGGGCACCCACGTACGGGCACGTCCTAGCTTATATATAGTACGGGCATGCCCTAGTCTATCTATAATTCCAGCAATCTCTGTGTGTCTGTGTGTCTGTGTGTCTGTGTGTCTGTGTGTTTGTCTGTGACCGCTGTTTCTCGACAACCACGGGTCCGATATACTTTAAACTTGCCAGGTATATTGCTGGGGACCCGAGGATGTGCCTTTTCAAGGTTTTAAATTAATCGGAGAAGTACTTACCGAGCTATGTCCAAAAAACGCTTCAACCAATCAGAGAGCAGCGAGCTATCACGTGTGCCGAACGTGGCGATCAGACTCTGCCTCGGACGGCACATTTGAGAGCGTATTCATTTATTTCACGTTGGAAAACTATGTTGCCGTTAAACTATGTTTTAAAACGAATTCAAACTGCGATTAAATTAAAACGATTCATCCTAACTGCGATTTGCGACCTTCCGGACAGTGAAGACTTCACTTCCGGCAGCCAATCACAGAACGCTTTGTTGCGTAGGCATGGCCGATGTGAGAGCGAGCGGAGCTGAGCGCGTTACGAGCTGACCGCCATTACGGTTCGTAATTCGATTTCTTATGCGCATTATTTCTCCCAATTCAGTCAGAGCGAAGGGCGGAAGCGAAGAGCGTTGTTTTTTTTGTTTACGGGCATACGGGCGGGGTAGAGCGTACGGGTAGCGTTTTTTTTTTTTTTTGGCAAGGAACGGGCACCCACGTACGGGCAATGCCCTAGTGTTTGTAAAGTACATAAATTGAAAGCTAAAGCATCACTTAAATATCATTACCATGCACAATAACAACAAGAAAGAGCAATCAGAGATTGCAGATCCTTGACAGCACAAATTTTAGTGCTTTTGCGTGTAAAACAAATATGGCAGCCAAACCACGTGACCGATATCTTCTTTTTTTCCTCCACCAATTTATCACAAGATTACGCTCAAGGAATTTCATCTTGATCAGATGAAGTTTTGTACTTGTCCAATTATGACGTCACAAGGGAGGGACGCATGACATCATTAGCATATGTTATTCTACATAGAGTTCTTTACAATGGGCCGTCTCAATTTTTTTCGATGCAGCGCTTTCGGAGATATGCAGGTGCAAAGTTTTTCGGCTTTTCCAAGA